>NW_028278099.1:0-300172 GCF_059751315.1 Micrasema longulum
ATGTGATCGAACTCTTGCTTCGCCTGCCTCAGTAGTTCTGGGGACAGCCGACGAGTCTTACACATAACGGGTTTGCCACGGGTATCTATATGGTGGATTGTGTTGTGTTTATCCAGCCCTGCGTATGGTTTATTGATATCTACTAGTTGTGGATACTTCAATATGAGTGAGTGGTAAATGTTGGTTTTGTCTGTTAATGATATGGAACATGTTATGTTGTTGTTTGTGGAGATGTCAAATGCTCTGACTATCTTGCCGTTTGTATTGTCTACTAACCGTTTGTTCCTAACATCTACTAACAGGTGGAAGTTGTGGAGAAAATCTGCTCCTATAATAGGGCGTGTCGTATCCGCTATTATAAACTTCCATGTAAACATTTGTTTACCTCCCAGATTCAGTGTTACCGTGGTAACTCCGAAATTCTGGATCGTAGTCCCGTTCGCTGCATAGAGAATTAGCTTAGACTTTTCTCCATGGCGTTTGTGTAAAGATCTAGGAATTAATGATATTTCCGATCCGGAGTCAACGAGGTATGACACACCGGTATCACGATCTTTAACAAAGAGACGTGTTGTGTTGGTTGAATCAGCCGCCTCCGCTATGATTCGACCATCTAGTTTTTTGAAGCTAGATGCGGTTTAAATTCACATGGTGTGACGCATTTCTTAGCTTGATCGCCAAATTTTGTGTGGAAGTAACAAAGAATAGTTTTCTTGTTATTTCCGTTGGCCCTATAGCTTGTTTTGTTGAAATTGTTGTTGTATTTGTTGTTATTGAAATTGTTACTGCTGTTACTTGTTGTGTGTTTGAATCTATTGTTATTGTTGTTGTGACTATGCTGTTTGTTGATTGTGTGAAATAAACTCTCTACCTTATGGGTTAGAGCTTGTACGGACTGTTCTAAACTACAAATGTTATTTTTATTGTTGGTACCTACTACCGCTACATTATCCTGTGTGTACACCTGTATTAGGCGATCTGCTATCGTCGCTTGCCTATCCCAGTCATCTTCGCTTATGGCTAAATGCGCTTGGATCGTCTTGGGCAGTTGTTGTATCCACAAGTATTGCAACGTCGTTTCGTCTATTTGTAAACCTATTGCTAGCGTCCGCATCTCTCTAAGTAGGCTGGATGGGTTTCGATCCCCAAGCTGTAAGGAAGAAAACAGTTTTTCTCTCCTTCTGTCCTGTGGACAGCCCATGCGTTGGATTATAGCTTCCTTCAGCCTCGTATATTTTGCTCGGTTCGGTTCCATGAGTAAAATATCTGAAACTTGTTCTATGTGCGTTTGTTCAAGTTTTGACACTAAGTGACTATAACGTGCGTCTTCTGAAACTATGTTTGCCAACTCGAATTGTGCTTCTATCTGTTTAAACCAAAGTTCGATGTTGTTCACCCATAGCTGTGGTAGTTTAACGCTAATCCTATCCGTGTGGAACATGTTGTTTGCTGTGTTGATATTTGTCAAGTCAGTGTTGTCCTTGTTAGCCATTGTTTACAGTTTAAAAATATTCGTTTTTAAAAAAAAAAATTCAGAAAAATGTATGTAATAATGATTACAGTATAAGTTAACATATTGAAATAAAAGTATTCAATAATGAGTGTAGTTGTATTAAAAAGTTAAGTTTAAATTATTAGATTTAAATTTAAATTTAAATTTAAATTTCAAACAAAAATATTTATTTTTTTAATGTCAGAGTCACTATTTGTTATGTATGTACTGTGCAAGTTATAGAAAAGAAAATTAAAAACAGAAAATTTAAATAATTATTTTACCATACGGCGGAACACATTTTCCAACTATTAGGTATTTGTATTCTCCAAGCCTGAGTGGTCCCCTCAATATTAATATTCCTTTTGATTGTCCGTTGTACAATATATCAAGTTTAAAAATGTTTATGGTAAAACTTCAAATCTGTAACACATAATAACATGCATAGCCTAGGTTAAAAATATAAACATATATAGTACAGTCACACGATATAATGTATATAGAAAAAAAGTATGGATACTAATGTCCACGTACTAAGTTAAACATTCGTCGGCTTAGCCGCCCGAATATCTGTTTGTTTGATAGTTTCAAGTTGTTTACAAAAATAAAATTTTACAAATTGCAAGTATTGTGCACGACTGCGCCAGCTGAAAAATATTTCCGATAGATTTCGCTGGTAAAAAAAAAACTTACTCCCGCAGTGCGTTCACAAGGAGAAAACTTTCGGATGCCTACGTCACGCTTGTCTCGCCATATAATATTTGTCAAAAATAATTATGTTCCGGTACCCTGTAAGTACCTCTACTCAATCTGGCACCCTATGTAAATGTTCGTGTGAATTGTTTGTGTGTTCGACTCAAGAAAAATAAAAAAAAAATAAAATTTATATGTGTTGTAGGAATGTATTACTCGGCGTGCGATTTTTGGTGAGCGAGTCGCTCGAACGTATTATATTATGTTTGTTTATAATAATTTTAGTTAAATTATGAATCACCTGTTTGAATTAATCCCGGCCGAGTAATATTGTTAAGAAATTAATCACAGTTTAATCAATTCACTAGTTACATTAATTACATTTACATTAGTTACGTTTACATTGAAGATTGTTACCGACAGAAAAATTCACTCGATTCGCTCGGTCTTTGAAAAATCTAATTCTATTATATATTATAATTATTATAATATAATTCTATTATACTAAATTAATTAACCTTACAATAAGTTAACCTTGAAATAGATTAACCTTGATTAATTACAAATAAATTAAAAGTGCAATCAAATTAAAAATGAAATTTTAAATTTTTCATGTACCGACCGAAAAAAAGTAATTGTTGTACAATTTTGTCAAGCGAAGATATTTCTGTCTGAAATTTTGCGCAATTTTTATGGAATTTGAATGGGGTCACCGTGATTGATTGTTTAATGTTGTGTTTTCGTGTTCAAACGTCGGGGTATACCACTTTAGTGTCGTGTTGTTACCACCTTTATGTAGGCACCTAGTTGGTGGCCTAATTTTGTGATGTACAAAGTTATGTGGGTGCACAGAATGAGAGCAAGTAAAACAGGGTACTTACGTTTTACACAAAGATTTATTCACGAAACTAAACTACTGAAGCTAACACATTGAAAGAAGGATTCTAATAACTATATTAGGCAAAATAAAATGAAGTTGGTAAATCTAAATTGGCGGTAATTTTGTGCCTCGAAGACGCGTGCGGTGAGGTCGGAATCCGGTAGTTTTCTCGAAGCCGGTTTGGCCCGTTCGTACGCTCTACGTCGGCGTTCGGCAATGTTCGGCTCGTGCCGTCGTTGTCGACCCGCCACAATAATATTTTTATTTGGATAATTTATATAGCGCCGTTTTTGTGAAAATCACCTCAAGGGCGCATCTTTGTATTTGAATATGAATTATTTTAAGCTTTGTTAATCATTTTGGTTTCGATTCTAAATGTCACATCTAGCTGGCGGTCGAAGAACGAATAAATACGCGTTGGGCACTGAGCGTGGGCATTAGTTAAGTGTCATCATTTTTGAGGGCTTGTGTATTTATAGGTCAATGTTTCAGGAACACGGTGAGATAGCTGGGTACCACATTTCCTATTTCTTTTTTTAATTAGCATTTTGTTATTATGATTATTTGAGCATGCTAGTTCAAATTTCATAATTATAATTGAATCTTTGTTATACATAATACAAGCTAGATAAAATAGTTTATAAATATTGATTAGACATTCTTCTTATATTAACAAAAAACAAATATGCCTTATTCACCTCTATATTTGTCATCAATCTGTTCCTATAATATGTCAAATCTCGTTAAATGCATTTGTAGGTTAGGAGTGACAAGGAATAGGGAGGAATAACATTGTCATCAAAATGTGACGATTATCGAATATTAGGAATATGTGGGTTGATGAATATAGGGATCCACTGTATATACTAAAAATTAATTTTCATCAATTGTATGATGAAGGTGAAATTAAAAATATCAAATTCTTCGAAATAAATCAATTAGGATTATACTCAAAAGAAATATGTATTTTAATATAGAAAGAATGCACAAAGAAATTGGCTTGCTCACAGTAAAGCAACAAATAAAATTTAAATCTAATCAAATTTAACCAACAGTGTCATACATATGAAACTAGGGATAAAAAAAAGATTAGATTACCAATAACGAGAAATACAGTCTCAAAACTCATAGTATAAGGGAGTAAAGCTGTGCAATGAATTACCTAAAGAAATAGAAAGCATTGAAATATTTCAAATTAAGTTGAAAAATATGTTCTTAAAAAATTGTAATGTCATTAAAAGTTTATATTAGTTTGTAGGGTTCATAGTCCATAATTGATGACACGCACATGCTAAAACTTTTAACCTGAAATAGTATGATGTCTGAAGAAAGCAATGTCATCATTTTCTATAGAATCCAATACAACATTATAATGCAACTCTAACAGTATTGCACATAAAATCGGGGGCATCGTTCTGCACTATATTCACGTCGTCCATCATCCCTACCATGAAGAAATGAACTACAATGGAACGTTGCCTATAAAGAGACCTCAGGGCGTGGCAATGCCAGTCAATCAGTCAGTTCAGTTCAGTCCATCTCGACGCAGTCACTCAGTTCCAGCATGTCGTTCAAGTGCAGTCTCTTCAACCCATCATCGCCGCTCTGCTCATGCTACACAACCAAATGATGTATCTTATTCGCCATGTAATAAATACGCATCAAATACCAACCTCTTGTCTTCTCAAACTCAGCCCCAACCTCAACAATCTAAATCCTTCATGTTCTTAAGATGCTATGAATTAACATAATAATGCATAAATAAATGAAACCATGTGTAATGTGTGTACCTATATGATTTGACCTATGTAAACAGCAAATGAATTATAATCTTGCGAATTCCCACTTTTTGTTAATGTAATAAACTATCCAGAAAACTAATCACAGTTTTTAAATCCTAGTGGCCCTTTTTATCCTTTTCGGTGTTTTAAACTAATTTGTATAATTTTATTAATTTTTCAGAACTGCCGCTCCTTACTTTAGTAATCTTGTTTGGTTTATTGGAAAACATATCTTAGAGCTTGATTCTTGTGTGAGAAATGACGCAGAGTAAGTAAACTGTGCTTTTTTTACTATTTAAAACAATGTTTAACCATGCATGTACTGAAATTAATGTTTAATCATGCAATTATCATTGTTTACAGCCATCAGTCACAACAAAAGTTAGATGACTTAGTTGCCGAACACTTAGACCACCTTCATTACCTTAACGACATACTCTGTCTCAACATCCCGGATCTTAATCAAGTTCTGACGGAACATCTCCTCCACAAACTGCTCATTCCCCTCTACATTTACTCGCTGACGAGCAACACCGCCCACAGAATAAGATTAGCGAGCAAGAAACCTTTAATGAGCACTACCAACTCCGAACAGATATTACATATAGAGACAATAACTCGGAGCTTAGCCGATATACTCCAGCAAAAGGGCATAGACCTCGGAAACCAAGATTCTCGACCATCGTCTTCGAGATTTGATGACTACGAAGAAGAACAAAAACCCAGAGTGTCCTGTGTAGTATCCCTTTTTCTTCTTTCCCAGGTGTTTCTTATCATCACCCACGGTCCTCTGGTTCACGCACTAGCTTGGATAATTTTACATTCTAACAATTCAGTATTCGAAGAAGGCGCCACGAAAATATTAGAGAATTATCTTAAGAGTAAGCAAGGCTGCATTAAGTTGGAGTTCGCGAAGCCGTCCGAAAGCTTAGAGAAATCGCTCGCTAGTAATACGAGTGCGTACAGGTATAAAGATTTAGAATCTGAAGACAGTTGTGATAACGGTGACCGGGATCATTTTAATGACCAGTCAAGCTGCGACTTGGATCCTGATCTAATTTCTAATTCTGTTCCTTCAACGTCGCATGCGAGCGAAGCCTCTAGTACTAGGAATAACTCTTCCGAAGACTTGATCGCCTCCGACAGCGACACAACTTTAAACCATAGCTTAATTAACCAATTTCACGCTACTTTGACTGGTGGGAGGGAAAATATACCAGACTCGCCCCTGCCTGACTCGGGCGTCGGATCGAATGCATCCAGAAGTACCCAGGAATCTTATTTAAACATCACAGATGAAGAAAAAGAAAAAATAGCCCAATCTAGTACAAATACCCCAGTGGCGGAACATAGGAAACTTAGCTTTACAAAGGAAAGGAAGCTGCCTGTAGTTGAAACTAAACCTTTCTTAGAAACAATACTCAAATCTCTAGACTGTTCAGAAAATGATTATATCGCACTTTTTGCATTGTGTCTACTGTACGCGCTTATCAATAACAAAGGTTAGTATTTTTTATTATTGTTTTTTCCAGTCGTTTTTTGATAACCTTTTTTTTTTTAATCTACTTTCAAAATTATGGCTGTATTGTGTTGCTCTGGGATGTGTGCAGGTGCCATAAATAAAAGTGAAAACTGTATTTCTTATCATTTTATAATTAAAAATGATAGCAGAATCGTAAAAATAGCACATTTTTTAATATGTATACACAATCAATATGAAAACTTATAATACAAGAAATCAAACACTGATTTGAGCCTACTGAATACTTTATTTTATTTTTACAAATATAAAAACAAAAATTTCGTGACAATTGTTTCGCCTTGTTAGGGTATTTTCAAACAAAAATTCATTAAATAGGTACGATGGTTTTCACAGTCACTGTTATCAATTTGTTTCTTTTTTGGGTGATACCGTGTGTGTTGGATTTCTTCCGACGTTTCGGCTACCATTGCAGGAGCCATCTTCAGGGTAAACTGAGAGTTTTGTATAAAAAAAAGTAGTAAAAGTACTAGAAATTTGTACCGTGTCGCAGTCAACAGTAGGCACATTTCTATTCATTTTTGTAGTATGTAGTGCTGGGAACCATGTTGAGTTTGATTTCAGCCCGTCGTCTTTGTTTATGTTATTTGGGTGTCTGTGTATTTCAATTGCCTCTTTTATTATTCGTGCACTGTAATTACTGGGTTTATGCAAAATTTTCCGTTCAAAGGTGAAAAAATGTCCGGTGTCTATAAAGTGTCCCCCAGTAAGGGAACATTATTTTGTATAAAAAAAAGAATACGAAAAAAAAGAATAAATAACGAGCTTTTTCTCGGACATGCCGAATAAAAATATGGTCAACAGTTAAGCAAAAACTCTTCAATTGTTTAAAAACACAATTTTCGAAATAAGAACCTAAGTAAAAATATCCAAACGGGGGATTAATTACTACCGATGCCGCTGGGCATTGGGATCGGTTTACGTTTATGATACTATGTAAGTGTCTAAGTACCTAATTGGTGTTTTTGCCGACAACATTGACAAATCATCACACTTATGGTTTAAATTGCATGTAAAAAGTCCACGCTTTCCGAACTTGTAAGCGCAGGTTCGGCACCACATTACAATATTTACAACTTCTTTGTTAGTTTATGAATGACATCCTTGTTTCAGGGGTTTTTTACAATTTTTTTTTTAGTTTTATGTTCCATGGTCAATGCATAATGAGCATTACGAGTGGGTGAGGTCAGATAAGTTAAAACTTAACATTTGAATTTTAAACATGACTACTAACAAGCAGAAGTGTTTCAATTTGTAAAAAAGTGGCAATTATTTTCGAGGAGAAGTTTTCAATTTCCTTATCACATTGTCAACATTGTGACAAAATACGAATGCTTATTTTTCTGAATTAGAAATTCAGAAAGTGGTATGTTTGTAAGCATTTATTATAATTTTGAAAAGTGACAATATGCAATGGCAATTAGATTTTAAAAACCTTTCTCTGGTATAACGAGTGATGCTTATAACGAGCAAATTCAGTTGGTCGCGTATACAGACAATAATAAGAAGTAAATATCCAAATCCTAACATTTCTGCAAATAATAATTTTAAAATAAGTTTTTTTAAATAAATTATTTGTTATAATTTTTTCTTTGCATTTTACAATAGGTATACATAAGTTTTAAATACAAAATACACTGTTACATAAACACAAAAATATCCCACAAAGGCATGGCCTGTGTGTGAGAATACATTTTATTTTTAATTTCAATAAAGGCTACTGGAAGAATACGATAGATATCAAAAAATAAAGAATTAGTGCTAACATTAGAACACAATTTTTTCACCAAAAAATTAGGAAATTTTAATAAAAGTATATGCTATTCATTAAAAAAAGAAGCTATTTAAATCTGCTTTTTTTATTCATAATTTCAATAAAAAAATTAAAAAAATATTTTAGTTATTTGGTACATAGTAATTGGCGATTTGCTTTATCTGTCTTCGGTCATTTATATAAAAACAGTATAATAATTATGTGCCTATGTAAACTAATAATTTACGTATTATCTAAATTTATTGCAACAGAGAGGGAAAACATTTTTGAGAAGGGTATATGGAAGTCTAGGCACTTACATAGCTCCTGACCTGTCATCGGCTAGTTTGAGTGGCCACTTTACACACTATGTAACACTCACCATTCTGACCATGTTTAAACATCCACATTTCCTCAACTCTTCCGTAGGTTGACTTTTGTGAAGTAAAAGAGCTGAGACCTTCACTGATGTGGGTGAGATTCATCGGACTGAATTATTCCACTCACTAGGTAACGTCTGAAAATACTGTTTAATTTTTATACTTCGTATACATGACAGGTCATAAGCCCTGTAATGTTTTCGCTCTCAGCTTCAATAAATTTAGATCTTAATAACTTCCTAGAGAGAAAATCCAACATGTTCACAAATGTTTGGACATGCTCTTATGTATTAATTTGATCCATTACAATGCTAAATCTATATTCATAATTACTTTGAAGAGGGTTACGTTTGTTTCAAAATATTTGTCTTTTAATAAAAGCAATTATTGACAGTAAAAAAGATAAATGACTGATGCGCCACTCAAGCCAAAGCCTTTCTCAGAATTTCAAGCTGTGTCGCATGAGTCTGACTCCAATAGACATCGGACGTAAATTTTGGTGGTTACATCAAAAACCCTCTTTTACGTTCATATAATTAACAGATTTATATAAAAAAATTGGACTTGTTTTTACAAATTATCGTTTTACATAAAAAGTTTTTTAAATATTTATCCTACGTAGCTTTAACAACTTTTCAACTTGGTGGTTTTATATAACTATCCCCGATCGCACTGGTGTCAAATTCCGAAGCGGTAATAAGCCGCAGCTTAAACCGGAAGTCCTTTTAAATATGTGTCAGTGTCACCATATTGTGGACACCGTGGCCTCCGTTGATTATGATAATTATAATATAAATTTATGTCTATTTATTTTTTGGAATTATTTCAACATTTGAAACAGTCATGTTTATTTTTCATTTAAAAAATCTTTAAAGGACTCTCCTGAAAAATTCCCTTAATGGCGCATCAGTAATTTAGTATTTTATCCATTGATATTAATATTGAATTTTTATGTAAATTTTTCATGCCGTCTCGGATATAAAAGCTGGTAAGATATCTTAATCTAACTGCATGAAATTGTTTAGTGAATGCACTTACAAATCTTTGTTTCATACATTTTTTGATCAGTGATTTTGTGGTGATAAATCATTTGTTTTTAATATTTTTGATTCCCCTTCGTGCTGCTGCGGATATCCTAATCAATCTTCTGTACACATCCTGTGGTCTTGTCCTTTTCTCCTCTCTATAAATACCGAATAGAGCTTCTCGATACTACAGCGTGTTCTTTAAACCTTGTCACATCCGAAACCACGATGATTAGTATGAGAAAGAAGACATATTGGCATATTCAAATAATTTTTTAGAACGACTAAAATCTTAAAAAATAAAATATAGATCCCCCCTCCCCACCATTTGTTTTTTTCTATATTTTATTTTTTAAGATTTTAGTCGTTCTAAAAAATTATTTGAATATGCCAATATGTCTTCTTTCTCATACTAATCATCGTGGTTTCGGATGTGACAGGGTTTAAAGAACACCCTGTATATGTGGGCCTTTTATAGGTCCTGCCGGATATAGATCTGGGCCGCGATTACAATCAGAAGTTTAGGACGCCATGCCTTAACCATGGTATAGTTAAGATGAATTCTCCTGAGAAATGACAAAAATACACTACCAACCCTCTACCTTCGAGTTTTGGGTAGGTACATCAATATGTACCAAGGCGACGCGTATGCCACGGTACACATATCTATGCACCAAAGTGACTAGATGCAGAGATAGTGTGTTTGGTTTTTATACTTGGTTTGGCAACATTGCCATTATGAAAAATAAATATATTTTTCCTATCTTTGCACGTATCGAGATGCCGATAGAGCTGGCTTTGTAATATCTCAGTAGATGCAGACATACGAAAAGTTAGCCGTACTATCTTGGAATTGTCAAACATCATTAAAATCATGTTCAAGCGAGTATTTTTTGCTTTAATTGCAATTTATTTGAATTTTTAATGGTTTCAAAGTGAACACTTAATAAAAAGCATAACCTGTGATAGCAGAAGTCTATTTAAAATACAAAAGAGCCATACTTTAATTTTTTCTTTAGCATTAATCGCAGAGTAAATTTTCAGCGTCACTTATTGGTTGAGTTCGATCATGTAACGTCTGAGATGGCGTAATAAAAACGTGTATCGACATGTCGGTAGATCTAAATTTGCCATACCGAGGAAGGTATAGATAGCGTTTGTAATTGCAGCTCTGCTGGCATCCAAAAAGAATTTCTAGGCTTATGAAAAGTTTTGTAATAGTTTCTGCGAATCGATCATGTTCAATGAGTTTAATCTCAGTCAGTGAAGAATTCACTTCCTCTTTTCCTCAAACAAATGATTTACATATTCGTAACTTCTGGATTACCTTCTTTCATGCTAGATCGTTCGGCAATGAGCAATTTTTCGTTATATGTGGACACCGTAAGGGAGACGTAAGTCCTCCAGATGCGGTGTGCAGTATGTGGTGGGCAAGTTGGTTACTGATTTTATTTTAATTTAAAGAAAGTGTAAAATATAATATTATTTAAAAAGAATATTAAATAATATGAAGCATTTAACATTCAATGCGTAGGCCGCTTACTGTTATTTGATATACCTACTCAATTTTGTACTTGTATTGCTGTAATCTGTAGCTAACTTCGTGGTCAATAATCATAGAATGGTTTTATTAGGTTATTACTCTTAGGTACCTACCCACTTTTTTAAAGCATTTCAATTCTAAATTCAAATTTGGAATAAAACAAAATCCAACCTAACTTTTTTAGTTAATATTTTTGTGTTTGGCTTCCAGGCATAAATCCGGATGTTCTTGATGTTGTTTTAATGCCGGCGGTCAAACCGGAGAAAGAAACTGAATCTGGCAGCTCATCATCAAGACCATTGTTCGCTGCTCCACTGTATAGCGAAACTCTCGTCGACAAACTCATCAACATCGTGCAGCTAAGTTATCAACCACGTAAGTTCAAAATTTCAATTACAAAATGCCTAGAAGACGTCCATATTTGCTTCTCGAAAATGTTCTGCATCTCTGTTGTGAGTTGTGCGTAGGGCACTGAATTGGCACTCCAATTTCAAGGTAAGGTGATCAGTCTTACGCTTCAGGTGCCAGTCCAGGAATAATGAAATATTGTAGTATAGAACCTATAACCCATAAAATTAAGAATAGTCCAGAAGGAGCGTAGAATCATATTTGAATACTTTGGACTGTGTCAAATTATTGCCCCACTATGCCTCACTTTCGCGGCGCGCATTTGAGATGCCGTCGCGTATGTTGCACGATGGGAAAAAATATAATTATAACACAAATGTCAGGTAAAAAAAAGCAATATTTTAATTTCTCTAAAATTTTATTGCGCACGCGGAAATATTGATTGACACAACAGAGTAGATAAGTAAAGGGTCGATTAATTAAAATAATTGAATTAATGAACTTTAAACTTAAAAAATAAGACAAATTTTATTTTACATAAAACGGATATTTTTTTATCGTGTTAAATAATATTTGATGTTTTAAAGATAATGTCAGTCAAATGTCCACGATAGAGTTGTTTAATCCGAGATCCAATTTTCATTCGTTCTCTCACTAGAATGAGCAAAGTAGGGTAAAAAAATTACTACCCTGGCAACACTAATGAAATGTTCATTTTGTGTCTTCGACAATCTGACAGATGGAAAAATAAATCAATTTTTAAGTAATGCATTTGTTACGTACACATTCTTAGACACATGATTATATCACCACAAATATAGGATCAGAAACATAAAAAACTTTTTTTTTAAATACATATATATATATATATATATGGCACATCAATATGGTAAACAGTAAACTCAAACATTCGGAAAATCATCAAGGAGTTTCCTACTCAAATCCCTCCCACTAAGGAAAATCTAGTCCTTAAGGCTGTAGTCTGGTAAAACGAACGCAAAATGAGGAATTCATACGATTTTGCCATTTTAAAACAAATGTTTTTTTTTAATCACGCAATAATAAAAAAACATAAATTAGATAAAAACAATATTTTTTTAAAGGTATTTCTGTTAAAAAATAAACTTAAAAGTTTTATGTAACTAAAATATTCATATTAAAATGGCAAAATCGTATGATTTCCTAATTTTGCGTTCGTTTTACCAGACTACAGTCTTAACTACTTTCTTGAAAATAGTTTTTGTCCTTAAGAGCTTAATACGCTTTTCCAAAATATTGATCACTCTCGGTGCGATAAATGAGAGATATCTCTGACCAAAAGTCGTATGGGTTTTGGGTATGACATAATTTATGCTCTGGGAAAACCTCATACGGACATTTTGCTGAGACCTCTCCTCATTGTTCGACCAGAAGTGTGTAAGTGCTTCTTTTAGGTATAGTTGTCTCATATTGATAACAATTACTGTGAAAATCTACACCTATCTAAGAGAGTCAGTTCCCAGTACCCGGGCCTGGAGTCAGGTGGTGAAAAATCGAACTTTAATCGAAGACTCTCCTTTCAGCTTGTCGTGTACGTCTAGTTAGTCTGGAGCTCAGTCTCAAGTTGCTGGCGCAGGCGGCTGGGGGGGTGCAGCCCGCCGGAGGCCCGAATCCTCCCCCCAGGGGCCCCACTGCCCCAGACCGCAGGGCCAGAGCGGTGGAAGCCGCCCGCCAGCACTCCGCTGGACTGGTCCGCAACTATTACAAGAGTGAGGAGATATTCCTCGACATGTTTGAAGATGAGTAAGTATCTTTATTGTTCAATTTATTTAGCCAATAAAGAAGTTAATGCAACTCTATTTTTTTTTTAATGTATTTTTATGCACCGCCCCATGATATTGTTGGATCGGGAGGTCCGAGGTTCGAATCCCGGTCCCAAACAACTTGTTTCCCATTTTCTTATAAGATTATTTACAACTTAAAGAAAATGGTCTGAAAATTGAAATATTTAAGTAAATCATATGAATAGTTTTTTTTATTATGAAGATGAAGGAAAGATGCTGTGAAAAAAAACATTTACCTTTGCAGGAATCGAACCCGGTAGGCCATGGTAGACAAGTGCTCATACCAGTACACCACGAGGCGGACTATTCTCCACTCGATTATCTTTTTATTGATTTTTACCTGAGTTTAGCCATCGAGTTAAAAATGCTCGTCCAGGATTCTGGTTGTATTTTACTAACAGAACTGTACTTTCATCCGCATAGACTTGAATGGATTATGATCTGTACACAAATAAAATTCAGATTCCCAAGTGTTTGTTGCTTGTGGCTCGTTGGCCCAAGCGCGGGTGAAACCAGCTTCCGATTGGTTGGGCAAATGAACAAATGAAATGGATTCTGTTTTGTTTCATACATAGAGCATTATACTCCATCCTCCCAGATACTTACTTACCTATCAGGTCCGGACTTTAGACCTTGCCACTCCCGTGTGCAGCGACAGATATCGCCTTGTCAGTGGCCATCCTCAAATTATTATCATCCCAAGTTAACTGCATTTGCTGACACTGCAGCAGATGAGGATCGTCCTGCACCTGGGGAGCAAGAAAGGAGCCTCCACGACAGATTGCAAACCATCAAACTAACCGAACCGATCGAAAGTGAAATAAGAAACAAGATAAAAACAACAATGAGAATCGAAAGCCATCCGACGCTCCCTGGAAACGACAAAAGTCGGCTAATCCTTTCAAAACCGGACAGCCACCCACGAAATCCTCCCAGATATGAAGAAGATATAGATGTACATAATTTAATTTACAGATATTGTGAGATGCGAAGATGTCCCCTGAACGTGGAATGGCTATGCATGGACGCTGCCATTCTCCTACCTCCCACTGGAACTCCCATGACTGGCATCTCCTTCACAAAACGGCTGCCTTGTGGAGACGTAAGTTTGTCTTAAGTACTATTCTATCAATATTATGCAAACATTAGTCCAAAGGTTATTCAGGTGTATGTTACCCAGATGCTAATGAGGAACTTCACCCCTACGGGAAATTGGATACAAAAAATGTTTTCTTGCGCGGGGTAAAAGTTTCTTGAAAATGTACCGAAAAAATAATAAAAAATATTTTGATAAAAATGCACTACTTTGAATGACGTCACTGGTTCATGTGAATCAACCTATGATCTGAGAGCTATGGAAGATTTCCGGTCTGCTTGTCGCTTCTGGACCAATGGGAAGAACTGAATGAGAATAAGCGGAAACGAACCTCTGACGTTACTCTCGGAGTTATTTCAGAAATACAAAACTTTCAAAAATCGTAGCGCTGATAATGCTATATATAAAAATTAAAAAAAAAAAATTTTCACTTAGTTTAATTGTCTATTAACAAAAAAAAAAAAAACCATTGAACTTCCTCATTCTGAACTTTTTGATAAGTTGGAACGATTGCAGAATGTCTGTTTATGTTATATCTTTAATCTTCGCAAATTTGACCGCATTGAAACTACACTGGCTCAGTATCATAGTAGGCATTAGAAGGAACATTTACATTCTATCACTTCTTCACAATATTTTTAATAATTCCACTTGGCCTGTTTATCTGAGAGAGCTCTTCCAACCTCTTATCACAACATGGGCTATCTCTTCGTTCTAGTGACGAGAGAACCCTTTTTATACCCATTCACCGCTCTATTTTTTTTGCCTTCTCTTTCACAGTAGTAGCCGCTCTATTGTGGAATAATCTACCCACTAATGTCAGAGACGCCTTCTTTATTTATTTCTTTTTTTGTTTGGTAAACAAACATTATGTAAAAACGTCAAGATTGAAATGTCACTATCCAAATATTTGAGCTTTTCCTTTTTCCTTCTTTTTTACTTCCCCTTCCCCTCTCCAATCTTCATAGTATAGTGTAGATTTTTAGTTATTTTTTGTTTCAAATTTTGTATAAAATTATACAATTATTATAAGTAATTTTCTCACACTGAAGGGTTTGGGTGAAAGTGTTAATAAATAAATATTCTAATATGTCATAATTAACTATCCTTATTTGTCCCATGTAGCTACTCTAATTAGTTATAATAAATAGTTTTTCTTTTGTTGTTTGAGTGCTTTTTGTATTGGGCGAATTCGGTGAATGTTTCCTAGATGTATAGGGGTTTTTGTAGTTGTTTTGTTTGTATTGCTACGTTCTTCTTCCTTTCAAAGCGAGATTTGGGAAGTATGGCCGCGGTCTCAATTTGGAACCGACACTGTATTCCTTCACCGTCATACGGGGAAACTAGAACAAGGTGAATGTACCGACCATGTGCATTTGATTGATCACAAATTGACAACACTGCAGTGAGGGATGCAATGAAAGCTTTTAAAGTTTCTATGTTTTGTTATTTTTGCGGTTTGATTGTTAAGAAATATTACATTATTGCTGAATTGGTGTTTTTTTTTAATTGATAGTGAATATGCGAAACTGAAAAAAGACACTAGTGATTAGTTGTGGAAAGGAGTACGCGCTTCCATTGAAGTCATAATTTAGTATCCAAATAACTATCCTAATTTTTTTTTCAGGGTGAAAGAGCTCGTTGGGCGATCCGAGCTTACTTCCTAATCCGCGAACTCTTCTTAGCTCTAAACGCTGAACCAGATACTCAACTTCCTCTAACAAATCCACTCTCCTACGTACAAATCGGAAATGTTCTCGACTTAAGTAAGTAATAGCAAGATCTTCATTGTATGATTACATTTTGTAAAACATAAGCAGTAACAACGTACAATTGAAAGAAACGTCAGAGCCGCGATTATGATTGCTATCTTCGTCGGTACATATGGAGACGGTATAAACTAACATCCATATTTATGTACGACAGTGTGTATAGTTGTATATAAATTCAAAGTATCTTTGTCGGTAACCGGTGATTGAACATGTTTCAAAAAAAAATATGTAAACATATTGTTCACGCCAGCTGGTGCAGGGTTCTCGCTTCGACGGTCTCGCCAATCTCGGGTGACATGCGAATGAAGAAAAGACACACAGTTCCTTCAAAATACTATTTATTTTCTAATTTCGCAATGTCACATAAATCATAATTGAAAATAATCTGAAAAGTTGAGCGGACACATAGTCATTAAATACACAAATCAGCTCAAATAAAACCACAGGGCAATCACACCCTCACACTCGCAACTCGTAACACTCGAGGATGCGTACAAGCCTCGCCTGTCACTTAGGACCTTCCGTCATCGTCTCTAGAGGCTCACTATTGAATGTCACAGAAATAATCATTATTGTAACTGTTCTAAAAGATAACCGCAGTTTCTTTAAATGATTACATAGGTACACATTTACCTAATACACGTAACACTCGAGGATGCGTACACTCCTCGCCTGCTACTGTCTGACTTTCCGTCAGCAATTCTACAAGCGCACTTGCAGACTTCAAGAAGAAGACTAAAGCTTGTTCCTCTCTCACAAGCTTTTCAAAACCTATTTCAATTGCATTCTATAAAAAAATACTGATATTCTACTGCCAAACAAAATATTTCTAAGACCTTTTCAAACAATTACAAGATTTCTCTTCCTCAATAAATTAAATTATATGTGACATCCTATGACAAGAAACAATAAACTAAACTAGGATCTTAACACAGGACAAATGTCCGGTTCTTTGAAATATTACATAAAAAATACAAGGGTCCAAAGTATCCACAGTCAAATAAATATCTCAACTACAGTAGACAACATTTAAAAGGGCATAAAACAATAATTCACAATATACGACACTTTTGAAATAAACATGTTGCAAAGCAAAACAATAACATTCGAAATTGCTAGTCGGTATACAAAATTGACCAATAAAGCGTTCTTTGTAAAGTATTATTTTAACCCGCCAAATCTTCGGAACGAAGTTAGTAATTTAAATGCGTTCTGTAAAGAATTATTTAATTAACGAAATATTGCTCAATTTAGTTTTGGCCCCAACACATATTGTATTTTTCAAACAGAAAACTTAATTTTACTTTGTAGATAAAATTTAAGATAAATTTTAACTTTCCATCAAAATACAAACCCAGCTTGTTAAATGACGTCTACTAAATTCACTCGCAAACTGTAATGGTGTATAAAAAAGTGACATTAATGTACTTTTGAATTATTTTACATGTCAATTATTTTACTTTTTAACTCATCTGTAAGTCCCAACTTAACCTTTCCTTCACTAAGCATCCAAAAATTACACATGATCCGAACGGGAGACCAAACGACCCCAGCGCCTACTTGTATATGGCATCAGGAGAATAAAACGTTGGAAGTGTTTATGACCGTGCAATAACTTATTAATGTTTTCGCATACATATATTTTACTCATTCGTGTATTTTATTTATTTTTGTACATAAAGTGAAATTGACCAAATCGGTCTATGGGGGATTCGAATACCCACTTTCGGTCCGGCTAGGTTAACAAAGGTTCAATAGAAAAGAGGAAGTTTAAAAGTTTTATGTGGAATAAATCAATTTCTAGCAAGTCGGGACGCGAATATGAAAGCAGTGTCATGTATTTATTGTAAATTAATACTGTAAAATTTAATTATATTTTAAACCATTACTGAAAATTTAATTTTGGGTTTTAGACAATTCACTACTTTTCAAAAGATGCCAAAAGTTATCCAAAACTTTGAAATCAATGTATTATTTATCTTTGGGCTTGAATATATTATGTAAATTTAAAACATACTTATTACTAAACAGCACAAGAGTCACAGAATGTTTGTTTATAAATAGCGGAAACGAGAATGTAATACGATTTCGGTTGTATTAAGAGTGGAGATAAGGTATATTAACAACATTACAAAACGAAGGCATGATATGCTAAGGGGTTTAATCGATGGGGAGTTTTAAGTAAAATGGTTTTTAAAAAATTTAATGCCATTTAAAATATCTGCTGATGATACGTTTAAATTTCCTTTCTACCATTGAATATTTTTTCAGATAATTCTGATCTCATCGCTTGCACTATAGTATTGAAAGATGGTCAGAAATCCAGAAGATTCATGGTGATAGATCCAATACAGATCATACTTGTAGAACCCGAACAGAAGAGACTGGGTTGGGGCGTGGCTAAATTGGTTGGAAATCTACAAGATTTAGAGGTAAAGTTCATTTTAACATTACTTATGAAAAAGGTCACTACATATTTACAAACCACTTGGATTTGTTTGCTTTAGAACTATAACCTAACATTTTTAGAGATGAAAAGCCATTTGATTCTGATATTTGTTTTAAACTTTATGGATTTTCACACTGCAAGCAGTCCAAAAAATATGATACACAGCATATTCATCATATCAAGTTAAAAATGTTTTTCGTTTATGTATTCAGCTTTAATAATCACAGTTTAAAGCAATCATATCATTCTGCGCAAAAATAACCTTAAAATTTCTCGGTTTTATTTTAAATACATTACTCAAGTCACATGGTGCTTGATATAATACTGCGAGACATTGCATAGATTTATATTTAGTACTATTAAGCGTGTTGTCTAGATATTTATTGAAATAATTGCTTATTTTTATTTGTGGTATTCTTTAATAATATGAATGCTTCCACTTTCTATTTTGGTGTATCCCGACTCAAGACAGGGCTCTTGGCCTCATAGAGTAAGGGATATGTTATTTATTTTTTTATAATATGTATCTTTATATGAATAAATAAATAAAAAGTTTGATATTTATGGGAAAAGAAATAAAATAATTGTTTTTTAGTACAAATTATTGTCACTTATATTGCTTAAATAAAACTAGCTTTATACAAAAATGTATGTGGTATTTAAATTCTTAAAGCCCAGTTGATGTTATTTCCTCTTTAAGTAAGCTTGCAGATTACATATATTATTTGAAGATTGAATCATTTTTTTAAAAATTTATTTATTGGGGATATCAACAGTAATTCATGTAATAAAAATATAACATAGAAAATATACAGAGAATAAAACCAACGACAGATATCCACAGAAATACATTAAATACACGTACAATACATACTAGTGTGTTTGTGTGAGTGTAAGTGAGTGAGAGGGTGGGTGAGTGGGTGTTATATTGGAATGAGAGTGGACATGTGTGTAAATATTGCACAAGTGTCAAGTGTCGAAAATATAAAAAATTGTATTACGAACATGATTTCCTTAAGACTATTTTTCTTTTATGTGGTACAGTTGACATATGACATAGGACACGTGGCGCTTGACGTGGCCTTTTTTATTAATTTGTAGAAGGAATCGGCACAGTGCTTATTGTCGACATTTTAAACATAATATCTACTAAATGTTAATGTCGTATTTTTAAATAAACTTTTGAACTATGTATTCAAATAGTGTAGAATATAGCTAAATATATCGCGAAGTTAATAATAATAATTGTTGTTTGAGTTGATAGATTATTGGTAATAATCTTCTGTTGTCAGCAACTGAAGAAGAGAGGTGATGTTCACAGAACCACAAAAAAAGTAGCCATTTAAAAAATATATTACTTTTATGTACCTACATATATCTAGGAACAAATTTATAAACATTTTTTGTAGCATACCTATTAAAAAATCACTGTTCCAAGGCTTGTAATCAAATAAAATAATATATGTAACGCAAAAGAAAACACAACTCTTGTAGAATAGAGTTTATTTTGAATGACATATGACCTTTACCATTTTGTTTTCATTTTAATGCTCATTTTTTAATTTTAAAAAAATGGACACAACTTATGTTAACATCCAATGCACAAAGTAGGATTAAGTTGTGGTAGAGTGAGGTTCAAAACTCGAGCCTTGAACCTCTTATTTTACACAAAGTAAATACGTGTATTTATTATTTTTTGTATAGTTCCGACTACCAACTAACGCAGAAAAAATAGAGACGCATTTAAGAATACCAGTGATTAAAAACTCAACTCCCTTCTTTTTAATTTTGGTAAATATCAGAGTAAATCAATCTTTAAATAAATAAATATTTTAGTAAACAATCGATTTGAACGAGTTTGCTGATCAAACGCAATAAGTCATAATTCTAACAGCATGGTATTTGGTATAGGTGAGTGGTGACAAGGATGACTCCCGCTGCCTACACCTCCGCATCCACCGCCCCCCCAGCGCTGAGGGGGCCTCCAGCCGCACCGTGCGGAGTGCCCTGCCACTGCTGCAGGCCAAGTTTGTGTTTGACGATCACATCAGGTGCATGGCAGCCAAGCAAAGACTCAGCAAAGTAATTACACTTAATGAAAATACCTAAAAAAGTATAACTCCAACTATCCGGATTAATGAGCGCCAGGCGTTATCCGGATATGCAGAAATCTGGATAATTGGATTAACCGTTACATTAAGTTTTTTTTTAAAGAAAATGCAAAATTGATTCTTTAATTATTTTTTTTTCCAGGGCAGGCAGAGAGCACGCCAAAAAAAGATGCAACAGATTGCTCGACTGTTGGACATGACACAGCCGGCGGGGGGAGTCGCCCTCGGGCCCACAGTGACAGTCAGGAGTTCACAACACGGGCCCCCGGAGCACCGCCCCCTGTTCACCTCTTCAGCCAGGGTACCGGGCTTCGCAGCCGCACTAAAGAAGGATGTGCCAGGGGCGGTGACATCAAGAGGAAAGCACTTACAAAGGTTAGTAAGAAGTCGCCCTTTTAATTATTCATCATCATAATTTCACTATTTAGGTACCCACGAAAATATACAAATATTGTAAGTTCTTTAAAATATTAAATAGCTTTAGTCTTTAGTTTATTTAGAGATTTTTTCAGTGTTCTTTAAGAGTGTTTTAGTCTTTGATCAGTGTTGTAAGTTCTGAATAATATTGTGTTTAATGTGCCAGATATGTAGCGGAAAAATGATTTTTAACTTCTATATTTTAAATAATTCAAATAAACGTAATTTACCCTGTTGAAAATCATTGTAAACTTTATTTTACGGACAGCCCTTGTGTATTTGTACAATTAAAAATTAATTAAAATGTACAAATTATTGCAGATTTTTCACCAGTTGGTTTTTGTTGACTGGAAGACATTGATAAGTCCGCCTGAGTGCGCATTTATCTATCTTTATATATATATATCTTTGTACTTAAAGCTTCAAATGAATATATAAATAATAAGCATCTAAATTCCAGCATGTTGGTATGAATTTAAAAACAATGTGTTGAATACATATGCTGTAAATAATTAATTATTCTGCCTATGCCCTTGTTCTATATGTAAGTTTCCAAAAATCACTACCACCATCTGTTGGTTTTAAATAAATTTTCTTTGTTCCTGTTAAAATATATATTTATCTTTTCACCATTGACGGTTAAATTCAGTATTTATCTTAATAATATTGTTAAATAATAAGTGAATTAGTTATAATTATGGTTTTGCACTTTTAGGTCGGGTGATTCCAGCGGAACTAATTCGGGAAATGTAACTCCACCGGTTCCGGGATACGAACGAGAAGCTTCCGGATCATACTTCAGCAATAACATTAATAATAAAAGCTCCTCTGAAAACACCAGGTATTTTTCTGCTTCTAATCCATATCTGTGTCAACACCTTATCTAAGCGGATGCCAATTTATTGATTTACTAATATTAGTCGACATGTTTAACCACAAAATTAATGTTGTTAATATAAATAATAATGTGTTTTGTAGTAAATATTTGCCATTGTTGTTCCACAAAAAAAACTGAAAAAAAAGCTGTTGCTGTAAAGTGAAATAATGCATGTTTTTTATTGCGCAATTTTAGTGAAAATCATCTAAGGGTCGGTGATGACATCTTTTCATTTTGCAGAAATTCTGATGGTAAAGAACATCACAGATCTAGTTTGATCGGATCTTCAGGATATCGGAGGCAGAGTCCAGCTTCTGGAGTATTACGGGAATACCAGCAAGGAATGTATAGGGATAGAACCAGGAGTAGAGAAAGGTAATTTCATTTCAATCCATTGCACTAAATACAATCAGTTTCTCGTGTCCGGGTGGAATTAAGATTACTGTTCAGTTTTGTGAAATAGAACCAAATCCCTAAACGAGTGTTCCCACTCGATAGCTGATAGGTGAACAGAAGTTTGAGAACGCTCAGTTTTGTAAAGAGAATTACCAAAGTCTTCGATAGTATAAACACACTCGAACTCTTGTATACGGAGTTAGTAAGGAGTCAATGGGAATACAATTCATCGGCTTGGGTACCTAACTACTCGATCCATTCACAAACAATAGAAAGGATACAAAATAAATTTTTGAAGTATGTTAAATTCCAAATAAATTCACCAAGAGATCTTTGTATTATAATCATTTGGTTTGTTTAAATTTATTAAAGCTGAGTGATAGGAGAAAACTGATGCAAAGCCTCGGAAATGAATTTGCAGACCTTACAGTAATAATACACTACCTGTTTATAGAGTCGCCCATATGGACGAAAACCATTCTATGATTATCAATCACGAAGTTAGCTACGGTTTACATCAATACAATTGGCCGTAGGTACTCGGGTCAAGAATTGCAAGTGCAAACCGAAACCTCCCTTTACACGTTTGTTGCCAACCAAAAATTTGTTTTTACACTTTTGTTCTATGCAATAGGGAAATATCACGTTCTAAAAATACCGATTTAAATATATGAAATGGATTCAGAATAATTAATTGTACTTTCAAAATCAATATGGATATAGTGGAGAAATGTTTTCATACATAAATGTAAAAAATAAATTCTTTAAAAATACCTTCGTAGAAAAACGCGACGTGTTTGGCCTTAGTTATTGTGACATTAAAATTCGTGATAATGTTCGAAACAAAATTCAATGGCGAGGAACAAATAAACATGAATCGTTATGTATTAGGGGCGTGGCCGAAGGAATGATTGTTTTTGCGGGAATTAAAAATTAAAAATTAAAAAATATCTTTCATGCTACTAATAATTAGCAAAAAATATTTTTTTAGTGGACAGTATTTCATAGACCTTTATTACTTTAAAAATGTAAAAAAAAGCAATATTTCCCTATTGTGCAAATGGCGTCTCTTTAGGCAGGTTGGGAATTATTACTCTGAGTTTTCACTTCCTAAGTGTAAAAAGATAATAATCGCTTCTGGCTAGTGCATAATACTTTGTTTTATATGTACACTCTTATTTAGATAAATATAAATTATAACTTTTAAAGGAAAGAATGAATATACTTAGTTGGCGACCCCCGGCACATTATTATTTATAAACAATCATACTTACTACATATCGATATTGATTCTACACTCATTCAGTTGTACATAGAAAATAGGTAAATGCCCTCTTCTTTGCAGTCTCAATCCTGGGCATTGATTAGTATTTTTACACCCTCTCTATGACTCATTTTTTCACTGATTTCATCTATCGCTCACTGTAAATATCCCTTAAAGACTACTGGCGACAGCAAGCATCCCTGTCTTATTTTGGCTTCTTTTTTGTCATTTCCATGTGCAATTACAGCAGCTTCATTTTTGTAAATGCCTAGACTTCCATATTCCCTTCTCGAAAATGTTTCCCCTCTTAGTTCAATGTTTTAGTTTATTAATAAAGCAAGTCGTTCATTCTCTTCTTTCTTACTTCTGAATTCAATATTGTGACAGCACCGTATCTGCCTAAAACATGCCGTATTAGCATTTCGTGTACATACATTTACTATATATTACAGAATGTATATGCTGTGTGAAATAAAATCACTTGTCTTTTAATTTTATAATAAATTTCAATGAACGTCCATCGAGAATTTTCATCGACAAACCTGATTATTTATATATTTTAGCCGCGGAAACAGATCTCGGGATGGTTCTCCAAGAATGCCGCGTCCTAAATCTGAAGAAATACCTCTTGAGCCAATCTCCACAACTCCAGAGAAGTCTAGAACTGTTATTACACACGCTGTACCCTTGGTAAATATGAATAATCATTTTATCAATCAGTTAGTTATCCATTTAAAAAAATCTCGTTTCAATGTACGCACGCTGATTATTTTGACTTTGGTCCAGCTTCAAGTATTTGTTGGAGTTGGTGTGTCTTTCTTAGTATTTCTTGTTTTCTGCTTCCGTCTCCATTCTCCTCGTAAATCATTTTAGTCATTCTTTCGCTCTCCATTTGCTGAAACGTCTAAACCGATGAAGCACTCCTTTCTTAATTTTGTTGATAATGCTTGTCTCAACTTTACATCAATTACAGATTGTGACATTTGGAATAGAAATATTATTGAAAACTAAATTATCTAACCTATACCTGAAAAACAATAACAATATAAGACTAAAATCTAAGAGACGAGGATTCTCATTCAAATTTGTATCCAAGGTGCATAATATTTTACATATACGTATGTAGTTATAATTAATAAAATCACTCTAATAATCTTATCAATACTGACTAGTTGATATTGACAAGGAACAGAATGTGTTCTAACTCCTATTATATTTGTAACCACCAGGTACAAGAGAGACCGCACTCCCCCAAGATAATGATGCACCCCGAGCCAGACTTACTCAAGGCCTGTCCTTCCGTAGTACCTGAACCCATCTCGGACATGGTGAAGCCGACACTCGTACCGCAAAAGTCTGAAGAAACTTCCTTCATATCTCACGATAGCGACTTGGCCAAGGAAATTCCCAAGAAACGAGGATCAATCGAAACCATTTGACATTAAATACATCTAGCGTAATAATTATTTATACAATTGTTTACTAAGACATTCAAATTAGTCAATTAAATTTTATAAAATAAACATTTTTATGAATGGCAGGTTGACACTAAATTCTACTTAATTTGATTGACCAATGACCGGTTTCATCGCTCTCGCGACATCGTCACACTGGTATGGTTCTTAAGATGTTTAAAATAGTTAAGCCCATAGAGGCTGTGAAATTTAAGTATCTCTGAGGGGGTATTTTGTAAAAGTAGTTAAAGATGTTTTCTGAATATATTTTTATAAATAATTATTTTAGTATTGAATATTTTTATTGATTGGTTTTATCAAATTTTATTAGCCTGTATATAGTTTAAACTTCTGAAAAACCATACCAGTCTAACAATGTCAGAGAGCTGAAACCGGTTACTGGCCTATGAAACTAATTTGTCAACCTGTTATTCATTAAAAACATTATTTTATGAATTTTTTGCTGTTCCTGTGTTGTGTTATATAACAATATTCGTTAATTTTCCACACTTAGTGACTTTTTCCATCTGTGAAAAGTAACTGAATAAGCAGTACTATAATTCGTCCCCTTAGTAACACAAAAACATATCTCGATTTTGTCCAATTTGAGAAAACAGATAAAAACCGCAAGACACGATACAAAAATGAGAATACAATTAATACCTTTCAAAGCTATTACTTTTGAAGCATAAAATAAAGTGTCATCGAGATACGTGTCTTTTTAACTAAATAGAACCTGTTATTTTGAGAAAGGTTGTATAAGTTAAGGGGACAAATTATAGTGTAATAATTCAGTTCTGACCAAATTGTCACCTACAGATTTCTTGCATTAAACAGGTAACATAATTATATTTAAATAAATTATTCAAGAAAAGGTTGCTTATTACGATCATTATTATACATGAAGAAATTTGTTGCCGTCATTAATGTCCAAATTTTTTGTGTGTGTAGGGTACTGCAAGAAAAAAAATACTGTGCTGGTGCATATTTGATTAAATCCTAAATTAATTTAAGTAAATGTCTTTTTTCCCATTGATTTTGTCAGTTTCAGTGCAAGAGCGCCTGTCGACAACTAAAAGCAAAAAACCTTTTAGAAAATGTCAAAAAAGCAGAACACTGACAGATTTTGACGTCCAAAGTGTTCTTAAAATATTGTTACAATCCATCACATGATAGCTATAAATAAAAAATGACTAATTACAATATTTTAGCTACAATTTTTTTTAAATGCTCCAGGAGAAAAATGACAGTCCCAGACATATGAAAGAATCTACATTTTCAAAGATGTGAGAAATCGAGGTTCGAATCCTGGGTACCGGGTGATGTTGTTTCTTGATTTTAACATAAATTTTGTCCGTTGTTTTCCAAATTAAGAGAACACAACAAAAAAATTATAACAAATAAGTCAATAATTTTTAACATCTTCACTATGCACTGCGCAAATATCGCGAGCAGCTTTGGCAGCTTTATTTCTTGATTGAAAGCTAAGAGATTGTGTGGAAAATTCTCACTTATGTCTACTTGATATTTCGTATTGAAAGCTTGTAATCAAATAAAAAAATACATGTAACGTAAAAGGAAACACAATATCTAGTAATGACGTAATAACTTGTAATAACCTTTACCATTTTTTTTTACATTTAGTGCTCATTTTTAAATAGGTGCGAAGGTTTTCACGGTCACTGTTATCAATATGTTTCTTTTTTGGGTGATACCGTGTGTGTTACACACACAATATCACCCAAAAAAGAAACATTGCTTATTTTTAAATTTGGAAAAAACAGACAACTTATGTTTACACATAATTTATAATGTATATACATTAAATGCTAAGATGGCATGTTTCGGGCAAATATGGTGTCACAATATTAAATAAAGAAGTGAGAAGGGAGAGAATGAATCACTCGCTTTATTACCAAACTTGCATTTGCTGTAAGAAAACATTCACTGGACTATTTGAGAAAATTTTAGTGTGCGTATATTCTTTATGCATTCTGGGTAGAGTAGAAAAATCAATTTAATTCTAAAATTTCCTGCAGCAAATGCGATATTGGTACACATTACGTTGAGCAAAGTTTGAGGTCAATTTGAACAAAAATATCACGGGAATCCTATGCACTTAAAACATATAATATGAGTATTTTAACATCAAAACGAAATTATATGGCTAAATAATAATCTTAGAATACTATTACCTGGCAGTGATCCCGTGTCTAGTGTCGCAAACTCATGGATCATAGGTCTAAAGTTCAAACTCAGCTCTACAACAACCTGATTCCCATTTTTAATGGTGAGTTATTTACTCATTAAAAATGGCCTCCAAAGTTGAAATATTTGAGGAAATCATAAAAACACAATAATTTTTTTTTTAATATTTTTTTTTTTAATCAAAACTGTTCCTGTAAATCGGAATTAAGATTAAAATCTAAATTTCATTATTCTGTGAGAATTAAAACGTCTTTTGTTTTATTTTAGTAAAATTCACATCTCTTTTTGATTCTTATATTTATGATCACTTTGCGTAATGGCTGTTACGCCTTCACAAGAGCCTTATTAAACGCATGTTTAATATGTAAGGCGTAGCGGCTCAAAATTACCTATGTGTTTTCATTTAATAAATACATTTACTTTTATTGGGAATACTAAAATAAGATAATATATGTGTATGTAATATAATAAAATAAAATTTCTGTCCGTCGGTATCTGTGTATGTAAATGTTAAGGTCTGGTAAAAATGGGGAAGTAAATAATGATGTTTGAAGTAAGGGCTGTGCAGAAAATATATTTGACTATGAAAGCATTGTATTCTTTTCAAAACTAATCTCAGATTACGTTGTTAACAAAAAATAAATATTTATTGAAAAAAAATCATTTGGTTTTAATATTATGGTTGAATTTATTGATTTTACGTGGAAGTTTAGCCATTTATAGGGCCTATGGTTTGCCATTGGCTAGTTTAAGTAATAACCTTATACACTATGTAACATTTCTTCAAATATCTATTTTTTCCTTTTACAGATCACAAGCCTTGTTAATGCTTGGACTTACATAATATTTCCTTATCTAAAACATATCTGAATTTGCTGTACCTCAATGAAATTTGAGTAAGATATTCAGAAATATAAATGTAATAAAAAGAAATATTTTAAATAGTAGTCTAAATCCGGGGAAGCAAATTAGCACAGACGATTTTTTTATAAATTGAGTGACATGTGAACAAATTAGATTTTGAACACTATACAGTCCTCGTTAGAGAACAGGTTTATCCAGAGAGGAGGACTCTTAATAAGGAAGTTCATTGCTACGGAAAATTAAAAATGTTTTCTTACACGCTGTAAAAATTTGACATTCAATTGTAAGGCTAAGTTTCTCTAAAATGTATGAAAAAAATAGTTGAAAGGACTACTTTAAATGACGTCACATGTTCTTCTAAATCAACCAATGATAGAATGTTGTGATGAATTTTGGGTCTCTGGGAAGCCAATCCACCAATCAGGACAACTCGCCAAAGAGAACTACTGACTGAACTTTTATTTCTGTTTAGTTTGTAATAATTTATCATAAAGTATTACGATGTAAATGCTCATTATTAATCAATATGTCACTGCCAAATAGTTAAATCAGCCACTCAATTGAGTCTAATTAGGCGGCTAAGCTGTTAATTAAATGCCCTCATTCAATTGAATGGCTTGGACATTCGTCGGATGAATTGAGATAGCTCAACGTTCACTAGGCTCAATAGTTCTACATTATCTCTGACTAGGCTAGGTGCGTGCGTAGGTACGTAGACTAGTTGAAAACCGCCGGAGTAGGTTAGGATAGTTTAATAATAAAAAATATAACAACCTTTTTAAGTTAAATTAAGGATTGAGTAAAGTAAAAACAAAACTGTTATAAACTATCCTAACCTAACCTAACTTCACATAAAAAAAAACATTTTAAATTAAAACAATTATTACTGTTGTATTAAAATTAAAATCTTAAGTGACGTTCACCCTTTTCGTTAAACGTTGATTTCAACATTTTGGCTCAGCGTCCGTTAGCTATTCAATTGAATGCCGGCATTTTATGAATAGCCTACCCGCGCAATTGAGTGGCTAATTTAGCTATATGGCGGCGACAATATATGTGAATATTGACGTATATATGAATATTATAACGATCTATCCCGCAAAACGATATGAAGAATGAAAAGTGTCTGAAAGAATTAAAAAATAAATGTATAAGTTACTGTAAGTATATATAGATGATGTAAATGTACATAATAGTTTATATTAGTTTTAATATAAGCTAACTTAAGAAATAAATAAAATAAAAAAAAACAGAAATTACGATTTCCTCTTATTCTTTTTTAATTGCTTTTTTACATCCCTTACTGGGGTGTATAGCAAATCTGTATAGCCAGTGTCGAGTTATCAGTAAAATTATGATTTTCAGAACGCAATCCAAAAAAAAAAGTATGAAATCCTTATCGTGTGCCGGTTTTCTTTGCATCTATCCCGTATGTTCTGTGTAATTATAAGTGAGATCTATGGTTTATTCGATTTTCAACTTTGACGTTTCTCGTCTGGCCGAGCCAAACACACTTTTTTTTAAGTGACAAAATCCGTCAAGATGGATCGAGTTAATCCGGAAACGGTACAACAGCAGTCCCAGGGGATGTCTCCAACGCCGATGACTTACCAGCCTCAGCCGGCTCCCGCCAGTCGTCCTCCTCCTGTGTATTATCCGACCGTATCTCCTCCGCCACAGCAGAACGTCGAGCAGCCGGTGTATTATACCACCCAATCCAACTCTCCAATAGACAGTCTCAAGCGCAAGGCGTCTCACGACTTCGAGGCCGAGAGATACGCCTGCAACAATTGCCCCACATACTACAAAGAGGGCCAGGAACTTCGAACAAAGATTGCGCACCAAGAGCAGAAGCGCGATTACTTGAAGAGTTACAACAACTGGCTGCTCTACCAGCTGGTTACTTTGCAGAAGATTAAAGACGGGCTCAATAGCGACCCGATACCTCAAAATCTTATAGATAAGATGAGGGAGTTTCTTAGTGTAGATATTTTGAGTTCTTCGCCGTTTCAGCGTCCTCCCGAGGCGCCAGTTTCACCCGCTCCCGCTGGGCCCTCACCTGTCCCCCAGTACTCCATGCAGCAGATGGCGGCCCCCGCGCCCCACCCCATGCAGCAACTCCCGCAGTACATAGGACCCGCCAGACTCGGCACTCAGCAGGACCAAGATTTAATGCCCCCTCCGCCGTCTAACTAACTCACAATATGTATTTAGAATGTGTCATTGTTATAGTTGATGTATGTTATTAAGGAAACCACGAGTACCCAGCTGAAGAGTTTTTCGAAGACTAGACAATCTCAAGTTAAAAATAATAAAATGTAATTTAGTCAAATGTAAAAACAAATCAGTCTAAAGACATTGATATTCCCTCGTTAATATACATTTTCAGTGCTCCCTGGTGATAATACTCCGGTGTATTTTGATTTTAAATTTTATCTGTTTCATTTTTAGAAACAAAGTTTACAAACAGGAGATTATAAGTTTGATGTAATATATTATTATATAGAAAACAAAACGACGAAGTTTGAGTTTACAATTATTACAAAAATATCGATCAAAATGCGAAGAAAAAATCCATCAGACTTATACATTTAATTGTAAATTTAACAGAAACATTTCAGAAAATGAAGGTCTCGAGAGAAAATTAACAATTGTGTACTTTATAAGTGGGTCATTTCGTGGAAATAACATTAAATTATTTTAGGATTTTAAAAATAAGGGAAATAAATAATTGAATATCGAATAAAAACTCATTTATTTCACGAAGCCCAATAAATGTTAACAGAAGTGTTATCAAAATTAATAGTAAATAATAGCCACGTCAAAAAACAAGAAATCAGCAAATAATTAAAACACTTCAACTATAAATAAAAACACCTACTACATTACACCAATAAAGTTTATGTGGTTTAATTTTCATATTTTGACAATCCACATTTCTCCAATAATCCTTAATTAGGTTTTAAAAAGACCTTTATTTTCATGAGTATAATATCTTACATTTACCGAGTAGGTGTCCTCATAGCAAATGAAATGGATATTTTTGAAAAGTTTTTTTATTCTATTTGACTAAAAAATAAAGCCCGATTTCAATACCAGTTTAGTGCAAAATTCTATTTAATTTATTTTTAACAGTAATACGAACATTCTATAATATGCGTAAAAGAAAAATATTTACTACAAATACTCATATCTGCATAATTGTCATTCACAAATGAATTAGTCAATCAAAGCGCCTTTTGAAAATTCCACAAATTTTGCAAAACTAGGAGTAAAAATGAAAAATCTTTAAAAATCATAGTGGCATCAAAATAATACAAAAATTGTTTTGACTTAGCTAAATACAATGTAATTTTTTTAAGCACTTAAAATCTATCATTATAATACATACCTACATATAACATCAATACATCATGAGAATTTAAAAAAAAAAGATTAATCATTAAATATCTTTTTACATTAAAAATCACTGTAATCATTTCTATTTATTTATGCTTTAATTTGTTTTTCCCAGTCTATTTCAGAATTTTGTATTAATTAATAATAAAATACACAGCCCATGGTTATCGGAAGTAGTCTTCAGAAGTTGATAGCGATGTAGAATTAGGTTTGTGATAACTATTATGGATATTTTGACCTCCAGTAGTTTAATCAACTTTTTATACATTGGCAGGATTATTGCCAAATGGAAATTTCTTACAACCAATTAGTAAAACGAAAGGTTTTATTTATTCACTCTAGTTACAATATGTATGTGAAAAAGATAAAAAATATAACTGGCAATATGTGTACAGGTAACTCTCCAACAACACGGTAGATAGGTCCCTATAAAACACCGTGTTATGTTAAACTGTGTTATATAAGACTCTGAACCAGTACAAAATTATGGGTTAGGTTCCGAAAAAAAACAATTATATTCATGTGTCGAACAGTAAAAAATAACTTCTTCAATCTTGATTTACTGATTGTCTTCCTCATCGCTGTTCGATACAACTAAACCCAAATATTTTTCTGGCTGAATGATATCATTGTCACACTCAGAATCTTTTTTATCATTTGCGCTTTCCGCCATCTTTAAAGGTCTGATTTGCTTGCTGATCCTAGATTTTTTATTCCATTTCCAACAAATCTGCTTCTCCAATTTCATCTTCTATCAATAAATCTTAAAGGTCCTGAATACACACATCGTCAAAATGCCAACAATTTAATTTTCAGAACCGTGTTGTAGGAGAGTTTCTGCAAAATCGTAATAGTGTTAGAGGTAACCCACCTACATAAATAAATTAATATCAATACTAGTCTTAATAGGGTAAGGAAATGAGAGATCAAGGAAATGTTTTGGACAATCGTGATTTAAACAAAACTACTGTAGAAACACCTTTGATAGTGGATGGGAGATTATTCCAGTTGAGTCACATGAACAGTATATAAGCTTGAAACGTAGGAATTATGTATGGGAATCAAAAGGATGCTTTGAAACATGAGAATAAAGATGCCTTACAATAGAAGCTTTGAAATTTTAGAAATATAGAGAATATCATGACAAAATTATTGCTCACCATGTCATATGCAGGTTAATATAGGTTTGGCTGATATGTAAATAATTTCGCATAATTTTTGTCTAGGCACAAAAATAAATCGCAGTTTATTATCGAATTAAGTATGTAATATATCATGTTCAGTTCGTGCTGCATCGCATTTGATGTATCAAAGACAGCAATATTCACCCATCGAGGGAAAAAAACAGCATTTTTTTTTTAAAGGGTTCTTAATTCTTTTTTGAGACACATACCCTACTGATGTTAATTGATGGAGAGCTATAGCAGAATATTTAAAATACAGATCTGGGGTAATAGATCTTATGAAGGTTAAATGCAGCTGACAATTTAGCGATCGCTGATACAAATGAAAAAAACTGTGCTATCAACATATTTTATTCATAACAATTACACGCAAACATATGTAGTAATTCAACAGCGATACGAACATATAAATCTTACATAATAATTAGGAATTATCAATTTCATTTGTAGTCATATTATTTTATATCGAAATATAAATATTTACATAAACACTGTGTCCTGTCGAAAACAATTTTTTTTTATTTAAAAGGTCTTGGGGATTTCGGTTTATGGTGGTTCAAGATACATTACAGTACCTCTATTTAAAATAAAGTCAGATAATAATGAATTTCATAATAAATTTAGATTTTAATCAAAAAGAAAAATACAATTTCAATCAACGATATAATGCAAACTAAAAAATAATATATGTACATTTATATAGAATTGCTCGTTTTATGATAATTCTAAATAAAAATTTCTTCAATGGACATGTAATCAACGGTTTGGATAATATAGAATTGTTTTCAAATTCATAGAATAAAATAAGTTTGAGTAACATTAATTAGATAATGAGAATCAAACAAAGATAACATTTGAAAAACGGAACGGTGGAATTAAAACGGAATAATGGCTAATGATATGCAAACTATGAAACATTTTTATTAAATAATAATGTATTTTGATAGAATTCCTACTTTGATATAAAATTATAACAGAGATGGAGAAAACTTTAGGGAAGTAAATATGGAAGTCTAAGTATTTACAGGGCTCATGACCTGTCAGTGGCTGGTTTAAGTGGCCACTTTACACAGACCTTATTATTCACCATTTTGCCTATGTTTGAACATCCATATTTCTTCAATTCTGCCATCTGTTGATTTTAGTTAAGTTAAAGAGATGAAACCTTAATTGTTGTGAAGAGATTCATCTGAACGAAAGCAATTTTCCAATTTTTAAACTTTTTGGACCAGTTGGTTTTATTATAATATTTTGAGTTTGTCCAAACGTTTGTAGATCAGAGACTGGATTTCACGCCCTGCGAAGTCATTAAGATTAACAAATTACAACAGGGATGGAGAACACTTTGAAATTTGCTGTTGTAATTTGTTAATCTTAATGACTCCCTAGGGGGTATAATCCAGTCTTTTGTTTAAAAACATTTGGACAAACTCAAAATATTGTAATAAAATTATATCCCTAATCGAAAAAATAAATGATTTTCAGTGAATTTTAAAGTAGGAATATTCTGGAAAAAATTACATAAGTTGGTATTAGTAAATACTTATATTGGGAAAACAAGATGAGCTGCTTAGTCCAGCCAGAAATAAGCCACTCATCTTGTCACTTGGCCCACTGTATTTTAAATCTAATCATAAAATAATTGGCAAATATAAGTACAGTAGAAAACGCTCCCTGGAGAATTTTCTAGCTCTGAGAACTCGTCAAAAATAATAAGCTAAATATCGTATTTTATTAATATTACATATAAATAAATCGGATGCTTAGTTCATTGTACAATACTATAGTCAAGTCAGACAAGTAAAAAAAAAAAACAAGATAGGAGTTAATTGGGCGATATTATGAGATGTTGCTTCATAGACGAATGCTCTGTATTCCGTGAACAGATTTGGTCAACAATCCTCCGTGGTGCAGTGGTCAAGAACACATAAGGTTCCGGGTTCAATTCCCGGTGAGAACACAAAAATTAAATGTGATTTTTCTCAAGTCTGGGTGTTCTGTGATGTAATTCACCACTGTAATTGGGCCTCCTGGCCTGTTGTGGTGCAAAAATAAAATAAAAACAATGCAGAGCTTCTGAGGAAAGCTAATTGCAACAGGGAATTATTAAGGTCCGTAAGATTTCCTATCTTGGTCACATCCCGCGTTGAGACAAATATGAAATCCTCCAACTTATATTTATGGGCAAGATTGAGGGACAACATGGACCTGGCAGAAGGCAAAAGTCTTGGCTTCGCAACATAAGAGACAGGATCGGAATGAGATGTGTGGAGTTGTTCCGGACAGCACAAGACGGAGACCTTTTTAGAAGTGATTGCCAACGTTGGAGACATCGGCTAGGACACAAGAAGAAGATGCAATGTTAATTATGTAAAAAAATCTTATATCTGATTTACTACTCAGATAATGTCAAATGCCACCATAAAAATATAATACCAAGTAACTTCTACAGAATGAGGAAGTTCAGTGCTACGGGAAATCGGATATAAAAAATGTTTACTTGCACTAGGTAACAATTAAAGCATTTAATTGTACAGCGAAGTTTCTCTAAAATGTATGAAAAATGAACAGTTTTAATAAAAAAGAACTATGTCACAAGTTCTTGCGGATCAACCAATCAATTACAGCGATGGATTTTTTTTCAATAGAATAGTAAATATTTGGGTTCTTATTATTTACCCAAATATTTCGATTTTGGAGCCATTTTTAACGAGTTGTAAATAACTCACTATTAGAAAATGAGAAGCAAGTTGGGTTTGAACCTCGGACCTCTGATCGGTGAGTCCGCAACACTAGCCACAAGCTGATTTTGTGTTGTGTTAGATTTCCAACCGGAAACCCGGAGGTAGCTATTTTTTTCAACGTTTAGTCTGTTTTGATGCTACGGGGCTCTACTTTTAAATGTCAGTATAACTCACCGGCGACTACTTGTGACTTCACAGGCGGAGTAGTTCAAAATTACAAAACTTTGAAAATCATAGCGATGGTAGATAACACGATACACAAAAAAATATTTGGCTTGGTTTGATAGTCTATTCACAAATAAAATATATAAAACAAAACAACTGTACTTCCTTATTAAATGGTGCTTGGGTCTTTTCAAAAACATTTCTGAACTGAATGTCCTATTAAAGTGGACATTTTGCACCATATAAGATCATTTAAATACTTATTTAGTCACCGTCCCAAAGCTTGTAATTTGGAGATGTCCAAGGAACTGGGAGCATTATAATAGGAAACAATGTTAGGTGTTGGTAATACATACGATTAAAAATAGGCGCAATAATTCATGTTTTTCAACAAATACATATTACACAATTTAAAACAATAGTACCAGCTGGAATAAAAGATACATTGTCTAAAAAGCTAAAATTATTGTATTATTTATAAAAGAGAAATCATTTCATTCAGTTGTTCTTCGCAATATTATTTTGCATCAATTAGCAAAGGAGTAATTAGTTAAGTAGGAAAGTTTCAGATAAAATTTCGAGACATATCGACGGTATATGTATTCTTATCGAATTTGCATTTTGTGAGGTTTACAGGAGAGCAGAAACAAACCTTGATATTTTTTTAAGAAGCTATCGGATATTATAGAATTGCAAACATGTATCCATCGTATTTCACTACACATGTTTGGCAATTCCACAGGATCTGATAGCTTCATAAAAAAGTATTTAGCTTTGTTTTTGTTCTCCTGTAAACTTTGCAAAATGCAGGTCGATATCATGTTGGACTTGTGTGCAGTTTGCGGTAGTGTAAATATTTATTTTCATGAGCAGTGGTTATCGTTTTCATGATCAACAGTCATTTTGTGCAAAGAATCCCTACCTTACGTGACAAGCATTAAGTATTGCAAAAAAATTGCAACACCAGACAAATAATATCGCGGTGCTTTTTGTAAAATATGATTGAAATTTGAAGCATTAACTTTTGAGATTTTCTATGTTGAAGAATGAAACTTTGTACTTATTCTGTGTAAAGCTCAAAGTAGTAACCCGTACCGCTTAAAGAAAAGCCCCGTTGCATAGAACAAAAGTGTTACAAATTTTTGGTTTGGTTTTTAGTTTAACAACAAATGTTTAACGGACAACTTCGGTTTGCGTTTGCAATTCTCGATCCGAGTACCTATGGCCAGTTGTATCGCTGTAAACTTAGCTGACTTCGTAGTTGATAATCATAAAAACCGCTACACGCGGCCTCCGTGGTGTAGCGGTCAAGACGCTTGACTCACGCACGGAAGGTTCCGGGTTCGATTCCCGGTGAGAACACAAAAAATAAAAATGTGATTTTTCTCAAGCCTGGGTGTTCTGTGATATGTAATTCGCCACTGTTATTGGGCCTCCTGGCCTGTTGTGGTGCAAAAATAAATGTAAATGTAAAAAAAAAAAAAAAAGCTTTTTGTCCATATGGGCGACTATTAACCGGTGGCGTATTATTACTCTAAGGTGTAGTCTTTAATTGAAATTAATACTCGGACTGGAGTCGGAGCATAACTGTTTTATTTTATAAAGGGTTTATTTTTACGCCTTGACAAAACAACAGCTGTGTTGTCGGCATATTCATTTTAATTAGTGATATTTAACAATTTTTTGAAGACTAAATGTGAACTAAATAGGTAGCATGCCTGGCATGGTACCCGCTAACAGGATTGCAATTTTATTTATTCCATTTTACTCACAAATTGATGTAGTTTAAACTCTAATAAGATAAAAATGTTCAACCAATTCATTTCTTACAAGTCTTACACACGATATACTAGTGGTTTGCTGTTAATTTTTGTACTTTTTGTAAGAATTTGTAACTTTACCATTCTGACGGTTAAACGAAAATAAAACGATGCACTTAGGTAATAAAATAAATTACCGCTAATAATGTGTGAAACAAAGAGAACCAACCAACTTACACTACGCAAGAATATCGGTTGAGGTTTTTACATGAAGTATACTAACTGCCAACCCTTGAGAGAAGTCTTAATTGGCACCAAATCGTTATACTCAATCTGTTTAGGAAATATATTTGTGTGCGTATATATCGTCATGCTCGTAGAAAAATGAGACATGTGATTTTCTAAAACTTTTTCTTGAGAGTGGTTATTTTTTTTTTTACACTTTATGTCATAACTTGATGAGAACAAAAGTATTTCATTTGATACTTGGTTTAGTTTTATACATATATATATATTTACAAACCTGGAATATAAAGCCTTTATAAACTTTCTCAAAATCAAATATAAAAGAAAGTCAATATCATATTTTGTCGTTCTACAATTCATTTAATTTTGTAACATAAAATTATTTCTGTACTTTCTGTAAGAAGTAACAATGAGTGTCCTTTCAGGAGATTTCCACACATTTATTTTTGTGTTTTACATTTAATGAATGATTATAAGTGTGTAACATAGGTTATAGTTTCAATCCGATAGGAAATTAGACAAAGGACCTGCATGCATGCAAATCAGCAGGTTTTGTTTTTGTTTGTAACTATGTTGAAGTAAAAACCAAATAAACACATGTTATATACTTAAAAAGTATTGTTTCCTGTCATTATCAAACATGTCCACTAATTTTATAAAATTCTAAGACTCCAAGACCTAACTAATGTAAATTCCAATGTCTCGAATTTTTAAAATAGAAATATCTTATTAAAACTTAGCAGTCGAGTAATTACACTATCGTACGAATTAGTCATTAAATAATACAGAGCAAAATATCGCTAATTGGCATTATAAACAAAGCTTATGCTTAAATATAGTAATTGCTAAGACAAGTAACAAAAAAGTAAACAAACAGTAACCAAATATGGATAGACAGCATGACTGATTGGAAAAACATCGCAAATGTTCCACAGGTGAGAGTACAACTCGACATAAAGATTATATTTTGGCATTTTCTTTTTCTCGATCTAAATCAAAGGACAATGTACGTTACCCGATACATCAGTCTCGTACCAGACTACGGTTCTAGTGCTGAACAGTTTGGTAGGAGTGGGCGGGCTGAGGGGCCGAGGGGGGCTGAGACAGCTGGTAGGTGTACTGGGGAGGCTGCGGGGGCTGCAGGGGGGGCGCCGCGTAGGGGGGATACGCCCCCGGCTGGGGGTAGGGCGCGGGGGAGTAGCCAGTGGGGGCGGGGACGGGGGCCAGCGGCTGGGCGTAGTTGCCGCCGGACTGCGCCGAGGGAGGCGGCGCGGGCGAGTACGTCACCTGCGTCTGGGGCACCTGCTGGACGTACCCCGACGGGGCCGCTTGCGAGTATGCAGAGGAAGACGGAGGGGCGTTTCCCGGCTGCGGAGAGTAGGCAGGCTGAGCGGAGCTCGGCTGCGAGTATGTCTGCTGCGAGTAGCTGGAAATGGGCTGGGGCGCCGGCTGGTGCGAGTACACCGGGGCCGGCTGGGGAGCGCTCGACGATGACTGGCTGTAGCTAGCGGACGAGAGAGCGCCGGGGGCCTGCTGCATATACACGGGGGCCGGCTGCGGGGCGGGGGCGCTCACCGCCTGAGGCTGATACGAGGACGGAACCGACTGCTGAGTGAAGCTCGGATTTGACGGCTGAGAGCTTTGTTGCTGTTGTTGAGAGAAGCCCGTGCTAGACTGCGGAGGGTTGGCCACCTGCTGGGGGAAAGAAGGAGCAGCTTGGGGTTGGCTGGTGGGCAGCTGGGAATACCCGGAGCTCGGCTGATGGGGAGCGTACGAGGGCTGCTGAGAGTAAGTGGGGCCAGGCTGGGGGGCGCTGGCAGGCTGCGGGGCGTAGCCGGTGGTCTGGGGCACGAACACCGGGGCGGGCTGCGGGGCCGCGCGGGGGGCGTACGGCGCCTGCAGCGAGTAGGGCGTCGCTTCGGGCGGGTGCGCGTACACGGGAGCCGCAAGGGGGGCGTAGCCGGGCGTGTGCTGCGGGTAGCTCCCCGGCTGCTGCTGACCGCCGGGCGCCTCCGGGCGGGGGTCCGCCGGGGGCGCGCGGTACGGGTCGGGCTGGCCGTAGACCGGGCCGGGTCCCGCGGCGGGCGCGGGGACGGGAGCGGGAGCGGGCGGCCCGGGGGAGGGGGCAAACGTAGCAGCCGGCGGTTGCGAGGGAGCCCGAGAAACGATCGTCACGTTTCTGAGAAAATTAACTCGATCAGTTATCTTTTCCTCGTATACATCCTTTACATAACTTGCAGTCAGGTTTTGATTTTCAATTTCACTCAGCGCCTTCCTGAGGATATCGTTTTCTCGTTTAATTTGGTCGCATATACTGCAGGGCATAATTACGGGTTCTTTTGGCGGCGGTGGTTCCATTTGGTAAATAATTTTCGGCATTTTTGGTTCGGTGGTGAATGGGTGCGCGTATTGCTGGGGTCCGCAGTCCGGGGGCTCTGCAGGGGGGGCGGGCTCTGGGGGAGGAGGGGTGTGAGGCGGCGGAGGCTGCGCGGGCGGAGGCCGCGAGGGCGGCGGCGGCGGAGGGGGGCACCAGTAGGGACTGTAGGGCGGCGGAGGGCAGTTCATGGGGGGCAGCTGCAGGCCGCCGGGGAGCGCGGATCCAGGGGGCGCGGCCATCGGGCCGGTGGGAGATACGGCCCGCTCGAGCGCCTCTAGAGAGTGCTGGAACTTACAGTTGACCCGAGTACAGTTACCGCGACTAAAGTCCCTGCAGACGTGGTTAAACTGCTTGGATGGGCGAAGGTCGAGAGGCACGTTATCGAGAGGAAGCGGCGGCGTCGGCTCCTGCTCGGGTTGGATGGATACAACCTGATTTTCGTAGGTTGCACTAGGAATTATTTCGTTTTCTGCCATGCTATGGACATCACGCGAGTCTCGTATCGAGATTATACACAAACTCGATTCGCATATCCGCCGTTAATTAGTAACACGATGCACGCGTTCGCTTCACTTTCGATAACTTTCGTTTTACCGGCGTAAATAAATTTACATGCTACGCAAAAGTAAGCCGAACCGCGAAATCGGCGAATCCTCCAAAACCAAACTCTGTCAATAGAAAAACGGAAGACAGAAAAAGATATACTTTAAATACAAAAAATGCATACCATAGACATAAATTTAGTCTTTGACACAAGACATTTAGCGTTCTGTTCGCTTGTGATCACGTTAAAAGGGGGTCCATTAACGGAAAATGAAAATGAAAAATAAACGTGAAACGCTTTTATCTTTTTTGTACTAGACAAGTTATTTTTATGCCTAAATTTTTTTTTAACCTTGTAGTTTATTATCATATATTTTTTTTTTAAACTTTTGACCCTTTCATATATCATTTTTTCTTAGAAAAAATAAGTATTTGCGTTTTTATGATTTACCCAAATATTTCAATTTCGGGGGCCATTTTCAACAAGTTGTAAATAACTCAGTACTAGAAAATGGGAATCTAGTTGTGGTAGGGTGAGGTTTGAACCTTGTACCTCTGATCCGAGAGTCCGTGATGCTAGCCACGGGACCACAACCCGGTTCAAAATATTTGAATTTAAATTCGGGAAATACCTAATGTATCGGCCTTGTAAATTAAAATGTACAAAATTATAAAAATTAATTTACTGAAAAAATTATTATTGCCATCTTTTACAAAATATGATTAAGAATTTATTGAGATATTTCACCTAAATAAAAGAATTGCGATACTTTATTATGTCTTGTTGTGATTCTTCGGGCAGATTCATTGAAAGCAAAAAATATATTATAAGTAGGTACTTCAGGACCCGTCATAATATTTAAAGATCAATAGAAATATTTATAATAATGCGATAATGCATAATAATGCGATGGTCGAATATAATTGATTTAAGAAAAAATTGGAAATATAAAATTTTATATGTATTTCTTTATTATTTTCAATATTTTTTTATTTGTAATACCAACTTTGTTGATCAATGTAATGTTGTTTTTTAGATATTTATAAAATAACCATGTTTTATGAACCACTTTCTATTGACACAACCGACTAGTTTCGGCAACAGCACGTTGCTCTTTTTTGGGTTTTTCATAACCTTGAGTTATTTATTTGATAACTTTAAGTTATTAAATAACCCTGAAGAATGCCATTTTCTGTTGCCGAAACTAGTCGTTTGTGTCAATAAAAAGTGATTTATAAAACAAAATTGTTTTATTTATCACCCAAAAATCTTTAAAATATACCTAGCCCACTATTTGTTTATGTTTTGGTTTTGCAATGTCTGCCATCTAGAGTAAAGAGGAAGCCATGTCATCATCAGCATTCTTTTATCCCGTTTGCCACGACTTAACAAACTGGAAGTTAAATAATCAGTTTTACGCTTCAGTGCCATTTCAGGAATTATTACAGAATAGAATCACGTATAAAATTAATATTACTATTCCACTTATTTTTTTATTTATTGGATTTTACTTAAATTATCTATTCTATCATGAAAACATTTTTATTTCATTTATTTTATTCAGATATTTAGAACATTACAGAAAGAAAACCCAATTCATTATAAATACAACAATAGATCACAAATCATAGTAGATAGTTATGTTATTAAAATAATACAACAAAATGTAAAAAGAAAAATTAAAAGTTAGAAAGTGTTTTCCTAAGGGAAGGCCCACTGTCGTGAAATATGTCGAAATCCGAGGTGATGCGATTAAGTAGAGAGATTGCTCTACCGACCGGCATAACCATTGGCAGGTTGGTTCTGCATCGTGGTAGGTAAACCAATCGATGCTGTCTTTGTCGAAAATAGTTATCAGGTACGAACAGACCTACATCCATCAGAATTTTTGAGTTATGTGTGCGACCACCAATCATCTGGAAAAAGTGAACACCCAAATGAACGTCCCTCCTCCTCCATAATGACTGATAGCCTAGTATTTCCAGCAAAAGGTCGGTTGGGAAGAGCCAAGGATAATATCAACACTTTTTTAGGTACAGATAGCGCAGAAATTTCTTTTGCACTTTGGTGGAGAGGCCACCATCAAAGAGTATCGAGCCTCGTGTGGCGACTAAATAGCGAGTCATTACATAAATTAACCATATGAAGATTAAAAGATAACTGAGCGTCAAACAACACCCCGAGATCTCTGGACGTTGAAGCCTTTTCAAGCTTCACTCCGTCCATGAGATAACGATAGTATATGGTTTTGGATGCTCTTGTGTATGCCATTACAAAACATTTGGAGACATTGAAGAATAATATGTTTTGTTTGCTCCATTGAATTATATTTTGAATGTCACACTGAAGTTATATACATCTGAAGAAGTCAGTACTTCACAAAACAGTTTTAAATCGTCAGCAAATAAGAGAAAATTACAAAATTTTATGACTTTACCAATATCATTTATAAAGATTATAAATAACATTAGTCTCAAATTAGAACCTCGAGGAACTCCTGAAGAGGTATTAAATGTTTCGGATTGATACAGTCTGTATGACACATATTGCTTACGATCTGTAAGATAATTTGTGAATAGCTTTAAAAGAATGTTACTAAAGCCAATCCTCTGAAGTTTCAGAAGCAAAAGTTGGTGATCCCACATAATCCCACATAGGCGCGGCGTAGTACGTTTTACGTTACAACACGTATAATAAACAGTGCAATTTCTATGGCACAGTCATAGAATTTAAAATAAGGGCACAGTATAAATATTTTGATATAAGAAACAAAAAAATAAGCAGGACCCTTCAACTCTAGAATGACCTTTGTTTGAATGAAACCACCGGAAAAATAACTACAATGTTTTTTCTTACCATTTACCATGCCTTTGATTTCAGGGGAATGCAGAAAGCCGGTTTTGAGCTAAACCAAATCTTTACGGGTCACAGTGGGTTCATGAGCTACCTGCATCGCTTCAAGATCTTCGAAATCGACAGCTGCTCATGTGACGATGAAACATTTCAAGATGTCCCCCACGTGTTGATGCATTGCCTCCTTTTCAGCTTTCAGAGACAACAGCTGGAGGTGCGATGCAGAAGTTTGGGCGAGTAACTATGCGACATCGGATCGGTGATACTTCATTAATAATTCACACGAGAAGTAGTATCTTACATGGTCAAGTTAGTGCGAGACATTGGTAAAATAAACCAAAGTAGGACTCAAAATGCCGAACACTCTTCTAGTGGAGCGGAAGGCCTGTCGATGACTGCCAACAAGCCGGCTTCTTCTAAAGAGTTTTAAGTGGTTTCCTCTTCACTATTGCAAATCCTAGATAAGTTCCCGACTGACCCACTATATAATATCCTTCCTGATCCCAACATTTGTCAAAAAGAAGCTTATTAAAAGCAGAAACATCCGCTTTTATGAAATATAAACCTTGTAGATAAATGCAACTCCCATATAAAAATATTTAAAAAAACAAAAAAATGGCATGGATTATCTTACTTTGCTATTAGGGTCCTCATGCTATGAGAATTTGGATTCACGACTTATATATTTGTATCATTCGTGTAGGAGGATACAAAAATGTGTTTTTAGTGGTTAACTGGAAATAGCTGATTTGGAAGTTACCTAGTTGTAGTAATTACCTTACGATATTATAGATAACAGTTTTGGGACTGACTAATGAGGAAGTTCAGTGCCTTTTTTTTCTTTTTTTATTTGCTCATAGAATATTAAACTAAGCCAATTTTTTTTTTTTTATATATCGTATTATCAGCACTACGGTTTTTTAAAGTCTTGTATTTCTGAAATAACTCCGCGTGTGACGTCAGAGGTTGTTCTATGACAGTTCTTCCGATTGGTTCGTTTACGGTGACCAAACCGGATATCCTTCAAAGCTCTCATACCATTAGATGGTTCATATGAACCAGTGACGTCATTCAAAGTAGTGCGTTTTTATTGAAATATATTATTTTTTTTCGTACATTTTTAAGAAATTTTAGCGTACAATTTAATGCTCTAATTTTTACCACGCGCAAGAAATCATTTTTTGTATCCAACTTCCCGTAGGGCTGAAGTTCCTCATTATGAAAACAATAACCGATTTGCAACATTATCCTAACAAATTATGGCCTTAATTCTCCAATGACCCGACCCGTCTTTGTCGAATTGTTAACTCAAGACAAGATCTGGAGCTTTTTGGTTTAAGTTTACAACGATTTAAACGAGCACTAAATAAATAGTCCAGATCTTGTCTCGATGTCCCTTATGTTTGTCAATGCTTCTTTTCTTTTTTTAAAAATGTTTTTAACTATTCTTTTATTGTTATATTTAAACCCTATTATAAATTGTATATATGGACAATGTCCGTTAATAAATAAATAAATTCTAATATCCGGATTCAATTGTATTCGATTAAGCTCTTAAATATTTATTTTTGTTAAAAAAACATACTTTGATACCCAAATTAAAAAATAATCACGAGAAAAGCTTGTGGAAAAAAAAGTGTAATAAAATGCAAAATCAGTTTTATTTTATTTATTTATATTACTCAATTAAATAAAAATATTTTAACACGTTTACAAAAAACTTTAATCTAACCCTAAAAATAACAATTATTTTTATTGTACAATCATAAAAATTCAATTTCAAAATAGCCAAGAAAAAGCGCACACATTTCATTGAAACTTTATCCGCCAATGTCTTAGCGTAGGTATTTTATTAATTATAATTTATCCAATCATTATATTTTTTTCAACAACATATTTCCATCCTGTCATCAGCATTTAAACGTATAAAACATAATACAAAATAAAGTTATAAAAAACACCTAAGCAATCAAAAACGATGCTTTAGTATAAATATGAGAAAAGCTTGGACGGTCACATAGATCATAAATAAAAAATATTATGTTAATATAAATGTAAATATTTTCATATTCCTTCAAATACACATAAAGCGTGAATTTTTATTTTCATTTTCACTAACAGTAGAATTAGATAATTAAACTAAATTAATATTAATACAGAAGATTTTTTCAAAGACATATATATATATATCGTCGCCTTAAAGGCAAAATGTCACTCCCAAAAAAATCATTTTTAGAAATTGCAAATCGAAAGTTTGGAAAAATCTAATTTTTGTGTTTTGTGAGTTTTATATATTTAACGAAATTAGTTTGTGTCTTTTTTATAAATTACATTCGTAACTTTTTATTTCAGATACATTTTCATATATTTGTAAGGTTTTTAATGAGGGTGGGTAAAATTTGGTTTGGTGACTTTTGCTTGTTTATAATCTGGGCAATGCTACCCGAAAGAGTTAGTGAGATGAATGAAATATTACAAATATTTATTAAATTTTGTGTTTAAAAAATGTTTTAGAGAAAAATGTTTTTACATGTTTATTGCTTTATGTTTTATTATACAATTGCCTAAACACAAACATAATGTTGTTTTCGGGAAGAAAACTGTTATACTTATAAAAATTATTAAAATCTACCTAAACTGTCGATAAATTCTATCTGCCTTTAGTGATTCACGCTTGTTGAGATTTGATTGAAAGTCACACCACTGTTTTCATTAGCAGCAAATAATTTCGATTTACGAAACTTAAAAAAAAAATAACCTTGGTGACTTTATCTTCTTAAAGAACATAATTTTTCGCTTTCAATTCAATATTTAAAAAAAAGTCACATTCAACTCAAAAATGACTTTTTTCACTTAGTGACTTGCCTGAGCGGTGGCGATATTTATAATAACATATATGTTTTTCGAAGACATGAAGCTGTTGAGAATATGGAAGTCTAGGCGTTTACAGAGCTTATGATTTGTCATCGGCTGGGTTAAGTGATAACTTTGCACGCTATAACATTCATCATTCTGCTTATAAGTACCTAGTTGACATGAATATAATTTATATATTATATATATATTTCTGTTTTAATATCTTAAACATATATATTACTAGTGCTTTAGATTTTGTTTGTATTTTGTGAATGTGTATGGTATTTTCAATTCTCTATATACTCAGAGTAATAATGCGTCAACCTATAGAGAAGCCCTATCACTATGTTTCATAGAACGCAAACGATGTTGGTTAGCAACAAATTGGCGGCCATTTTGTTTCTATCGGATGCTTTTGTCGCTGTGCTTGGCTTTGTTTGTTAATAACTTGGATATTTACGTTATAATAAATAAAAATCGACCATGGTCAATTGCAGTATGTTTGGTTGCAGCAGTAGGAGCGTCAAGGGTGTTAAAGAAGCTGGTTTTCACAAGTAGGTAATTGATTTCGAATATTTTCCCATAATTTACGTTGATTTTTGGCATTTATTGTCCCGACACGTGTATTATGTTGCCTAAAAACTTTCCTTATATCAACATATTTACTTCAAATACTATTTTTTCTCAATTAAAGCGATACATTTGTGAATTAAAGTATGTTTACTGTTGATAAAGACACTTGATTACGAGCAATATGTCAGGGCATCTATATAAAGTTTGAGTCTTTATCGAGTAGACGTCGATTCAAATTTTACTCGAAAATAGCAACGTTAACCTTGAAATTCCATCTTAAGTGACATGTCCAAATTTCAGGCCGCTACGACTCGCTGTTTCGGAGATGTGACGGACAAACAAACAAACTCAACACCGGACTTTGGTTCCATGGAGCTGGGATTTATGTCTCAATAAATGTAACATAAGTATATTGTGAATAAAATGAATAAAAAAATAAACACACACATGAATTTTCAGTTTTATAAAATAAAGATATGCGAATTATAGAAAAATAAATTGGAATAACCCTGCAATAACAAATACAAGGGTTCATATTTAAAAGTAATTAAAATGCAAATTAATAATCAATTTGGCAATTCTCGACCCAAGTACGGCCAATTATTTTGCTGCGAACTGTAGCTAACTTAATACCCAATAGTCATATAATGGTTTTCCTACGTTTGGGTTCCTCTACAGCTTGGCGCATTATTACTCTGAAGTTTAACATTACATTTCCATGCGTGTTGGTTTACTATACAAAATGAAAGTATGTTTCCATATTTCTTCAATTCTTCCATCTGTTGATTTTTTGTGAAGTAAAATAATATATAAAACCTTCATCGATGTTAGATTTATCCGAATTGTTACCCTTTAAACAAATAATTAGTGACAATTTTGTAACATTTTAGCAAGTTTAACAAATTACAACAGGGATGGAGAATACTCGTACCTTAAGTTTCCTTCGGGTCGAAATTGACCAGATGGTGGGTATATCCTTGTCCAGGTGGGTAACGAATACTATTAGGAAATAGAACTTTTACCCCGGGCGAGTGTTTTTGACTCGATGGCTACTCTCAAGTTTATTTTTTATTTTTGAATGGAGTTCAGATTAGTCCACCTCGTGATATACTGGGTAGTGCATTTGCTTAGCAAGCCTGAAAGACCGGGCTCGATCCCCGATAAGGTAAATGATTATTTATTCGATTGTCTTATTAGTTACAATATTGTAAGCTCAATATTATTTTAATGCCAAAATAAAGCAATGTATCACAATTTTTATAATTCACATTTAAAATAAGTAAGCTTATGTTTGTTCCATATCTTAAAACGTGTTAATGGTAAAATTATTAAAATATCCACAGAGCTATTTTTTTTACAGTTGTTCATTATGAACAAGCGAAAAATTGTTATTGCTGTGTTTTCATAAAGATTTTATTTTTGAAATTCAAGCAATTCAAAACAAAAACAAAACACCCTTAATATTAAAATATTATTTTAACAGTCCTTTAAAATTTTAATAAAAGTAAATGGCAACTTTAGGCGTTGAAATGTGTAATATTTTTTAGCATTGAACATCTAGCGTCTAGCATCTTATATAAATTAATATGGAATATCACAAAAACTAACTTTCCATAGTAATATTTCACGCTTGAAATGAGTTCTATGAATTTATCTAATCACTAGGTACATTTTTTGTATAATAATAGATAAAGCAAAAATCATTTAGAATTATTTTTACCAAATCCTTACCTCAACATAAAGCAATGTATCGGATCGATTGAGAGTTATCTTGATCGTTTACCTGAATCGAATTTATCAGTCTTTCGCTTTGCCAAATATGAGAAACATATGAAATATTTTGGTAATTATTATTGCAATAATCTAAACGGAAATCAAACTCAAAATATCTTGTATTGGAAAAGAAAATACGCATGTCAGAAATAAGTTCTTGGTTTTTTAAAAATACTACTTTAGAGACATGTAGTATATACTTTTAAATTAATACAGAAAAACGCCGAATACACGTTTAAATTGATAAAAATTACATCGGATAGACGTTTGAATTAATAAGAAGAATGGCGAATTAACGTTTGAATTAGAAAAAAAAAACGCCGTATTGATGATTAAATCAGTAAAATAAAAAAGAACTGTTAGTTTTGAAAACGAGCGGCTAGTTGCAAAAATACTGACACTAGATTCTGTCTTATTAATATATTAGTATCTAGGCGTAAGAATTACAAAGAATACCGTATGAACGTGTAAAAAAAAGAACACTGTTTGAATGTTTAAATGAATAAAAAGAATGCCGTTTTTACGTTTCAAAATATATACATATATTTATGACAAAGATTTTTTATTATTAGAAATTAAGGAATAAGCCATTTTTAGCCAGTATTAATGAGAAAAACATAATAAATATTAATAAATTGTAGGTTAATTATTTTGCTGCAAGCTTAGCTCATTTATTCAAGTTAGTGTATTCCTAAGTCACACATATTTTCAATAGTATTGATTTAATTCTATGCTCTTTTTAAAAATCACATTAACTTTTTTTCACATTCGACCACTTTTATATTAATTAGTAATCAATATGTTATCAAACCTCTTCAGTTAAATAAAATGTCTTATGCAGTAGTTAGGAAATTGAAATTAATTACAACCTTTTTATTGTTAAAAACGCCATAACTTATTATCGTGTATTTTTTCGGCATTCATAATTTGTATATTACATTTACTATTTTTTATGGTAGTTTAACAATGTCATATTACAAATAAATAAAAAAACAGCGAAAATACAACCGACAATCGTAACGTATTTAGGTACGATTGGTTGTCTAAGCTATCTTATTTATTTTATTTTGATTTTTTTAAGTGTTACATAATATGCTGGAATTATTTATACAATTTGTAAAACTTTATTTTAAAAAGTGAAAATATTAAATTTATCACGGTTGGGTTTGTTAAAACTGATCATATTTAAGTAAAATTGACTGTTACAAAATATTATGTCACGGTGACGTTCGCGTGTTTGTATTTTGACAGTTTTCATAAGAAATTCATATTTTTTAAAACGTAAATAATAAATTCTATTATAAAAATGATTATTATATCATTTTTATTTGGAATACCAGCCTTGGGGTGGTATTCTGAAATCAAAAGCGCGTAGAAAACGCATTTTTAACGCGTATTTACGTACTAACAGGGCGATATCTTCGCGCGCAATTCCGTTCAGAATACCAGCCCTGGGGTGATATTCCAAACGCTCTCGCGGCCATAAAAAACACTTTTATCTCGCGTACTTTGCATGTAATTTAAACAAAAAAAATGTGTTTTCTACGGCTGCGAGAGCGGTTCACAATAGCACCGCACGTAGTAATTCACGACTTTGCGAAAATCGCGCGCATTCGGTGACAACTCGCGTTTGACGGTCAACGCTTTAAAAATCGAGCATATCTGATAGAAACTCGAGATATTTGACGGTTGACATTAATTTATTGTATTTTATTTCAAAAGGCAAATCAACAAATATATTATGGTGCTCAGCAAACTCGGCACGCTACGATGTTTTATATGAAAACTTTTAGTTACGCGCACATAAAGCAAAGATCTTACAGTCCATTTAAATCTTTGATAATCCTTTGCTTACGTGTGAGTGACGGAAATTAAAAAAAAAAAATATTCTAGTGTGTCCACTATCAGAAACGAAATTTTTATGACAGGCACTAGCACTAAAAACGGCTTATTAAACATTTGAACGCACTGTACCATAGAATTAAGAAAAATCCAGAAGGAGCGTAGAATCATATTTGAATACATCGGACTGTGTCCAAAAATTTCCCCACTATGCCTCACATTTGCCACGCGCATTCGTGATGAAACCGCGCAATGTTGCACGATGGGAAAAGATATAATCGTAACACAAATAAGTAAGGTAAAAAAAGCAATCTGTTAATTTCTCTAAAATTTTATTGTACACGCGGAAATATTGACTGACACAACAGAGTAGATAAGCAAAGGGTCATTTGATAAGAGTAATTGAATTAATGAACTTTGAACTTAAAATATAAAACAAATTTTATTTTACATAAAACGGATATTTTTATATCATGTTAAATAATATTTGATATTTTAAAGATAATGTCAGTCAAGTGTCCACCATGGAGTTTTTTAATCCGATGTCCAATTTTCATTAGTTCTCTCATTAGATGAGCAGAGTAGGGTAAAAAAGTTTGACGAACGAATTTGAAAACGAAATGTCAATTTTCTTTTTTTCGACAATCTGACAGATGGAAAAATAATTCATTTTTTATGTAATGTATTTGCTAATTACGAAATGAAATGTGATGATTTCCTGTTTTTTTAAGATCTTAGCAGTATTTCTACACTTTAAAATGACACAACACGGCATAGTTGAATTGAAATCAGGAGTTGCGTACAGAGCGACGTCTACAAAGAAACTAATGGGTCAAAACGTAAAACGACTAATTTATGAGTAGTTTAGTCGCCTTCTGTTTGATGCTCGTGTGCGGTTTCTGGACTATTCTTAATTCTATGCACTGTACATACGTAAAAAAAAAACATATAATTTGTAGATATTCTTCGATACCAGTTGTCATTCGCTCAGGTTGACGATTTTCGGAAATCAAGCGGATACAGTAAAACTTGCGACATTTGACGATCGTAAAATGTCGAGTATTTCGTAGGAATCGTAACGCTTTTCCGATTGCTCGAGTCTTGGAGCGGTCGCATATTCGTAAATACCAGACGCGTTATCCATTCGGGATGCTCCAGAATCACTCGGGCGCTTGTTATTAACTAGCCCTGTTCAATTTTATAACGCCACAAAATCAAAACACGACGTGCATTTTAATAAGCACATGCACTGATTAGGACAAACGTGCACTGATTCGGTTATGATAGTATTTTATGTTGTGAGAGACATCGTGGAAAAAAGCGGGAGTGGATGAAGCGAGGGGCGTAAGTTTGTGTTTTTGTTTATTAAAATATATTTATTTATTTATTTTACATAATATTCAATAAATAAATAACATAAAAAAGATACGGCTTAAAGACAGACCGGCGAATTTTCTAAATGAAAATCATACACATTAAATTGTGGTACAACAAAAGTGTGTGTTTGTATGAGAGTAAGTGTAGAGGTGTGTTTGTGTTTTGGTTTTATATTTTTGTGAAACATTTTTATTAATATTTAAAGCAATAACTTTGTGGTCAAACATTTTTTTAATGTTATTTAATATTTGTACCCGTCTCTTCGTCAGGACACTAATTAAACCAACATGCAAAACTCACTATACTTGTGCTTATTAAAATGCATGTCATGTTGGTTCTATATTTTTGTACAACTATAGTGAAGGTGTATAGTGGGTTTTGCATTGGGTTTAATTGGTGTCCTGACAAAGAGGCGGGAACGTCTCGAAACCAGTAGACATAGAAAAGTCGGTAAGTGGCTATATAAAAAAATAATAACATTTAGTCAATTTTTTGTTTTTAAATTGTTTTAAAATATATCTTCCTTTACTTAATGTAACAACGTTACAAACACCATTGACTCCAGTGGGATTATTTAGAGTTAAAAAATCGGTTTTTATTACTGGGGTGGACAACGAGTGAGGTATATCCATCCGACACGTCTGCTATTCACGAAGCCACTTCGGGTGGATTCCGAAACATCCCGAACGGATAACGCGTCGGCTATTTACGAATACGCGGAGCGGTCGTTCCTCGGTGACTCGACTCTAGACCAGAATGGCGGATATCGGGTTGTAGCGCATCACCTTGGAGAGCAGGATCCACGTCAGGCTGGTGAGCGCGCACAGCGCCACGCCCGCCCAGCCGAGCTGCAGGGACCAGGCGGTGTGGAAGGCGCGCGCCCCCAGCAGGCGGAGGGCGTGGTCGCCGCCCCCGCTGCCGGCGCCCCCGCCCACCACGCCGTCGATGGTGCCGTCGGCCGCGTGGCCGGCGGCGCGCGCCTTGCCCTGCACGCGCTTCAGGTGGATTATCATGAGGGTGAACAGAGCGAACAGGGCTGGAAGGAAAACAACTAATGAAAAAAATGGACCGTATTACGGGAAGATTCACTAGCTCGATTACAAATAACTATCAACGTGCTAATAAGAGACGTGATAGCAATATCTCACCATGATTGTTTGTCGTATTCGCGATCACAATGCAATATCCGAGAATACCTCATATTTAATGTCAAAATATTAACAATATTAATAACGCTCTAATTTTACCTCGCGTAAGAATACAATTTATACATCTAATTTCCTGTACCTCTGAACTTCATTATTAACATTCCTAATTTTGTACGTTTTGGCAAAGAGGCACAACTTGTTACAGTAATGAAGCATAAACTACCCACGATTAAAAAGATTGATGTTTAGTACACCGGGAATCGAACCCGGAACCTCTGTACGAGAGGCAAGCGTCTTACCCAAAACACTTCGATGAGTAATCATAAAAATAAAAATAATAAAAAACAAATGTAATGTAATCCGCAGACAAGCCTCGGCTTTGCGAGAGCAAAAATAAAATTATGTATGTTATTCATTTGTTAAAATAAATAAAACTTTAAAAAAAGAGTCTTGGGTACAATTCCTGACAATAGTCAAAGCACAACTTTATAAAGGTAATGAGTAATTAGACCGCGACGTGTGTTGGTTAAGATTCAATTATGAAATAAAAAATCGGCTGCCATCGCCCGTTAAAATTTAAATAAAGTTTTAGAATTTCCACTAATTTCGGTTAATTTTTATTTCTTTGACACGTCGTTATATTTTTTACAGTTTTATTAAGTCAACACGATGTCGACCCCAATTAAGTATATATGTACAATGTACATAATCATCTTACACGTAGAAGTAAACAAATAATATAATATACATTAATGTCAATTTTGACTGTTAACTTATCAAGGTAAAAGGGGATTGGCCCTTCCGAGGGGTGTAATGTTTCGGTGGCTTTCTACTCTAATTAAAATCGATAATTTATCATCAGGAAACCATTAGAATGACACACATATTTTTCAAAAGAAAATTTAGGAAATGAGACGACTTTTAGGTGTATTTTTTTATCTGTTTTTTGTGCAGTTCTCAGAATTAGAAAAAAATTCATCAAATTAAATAGTTATTTTTTTAATTATAAAGCTTCAAAAATAGTTTTTTTCAAAGATAACGGTATTTCATTAATATTATGACTAATTAGGATGATTTATATAGCGCCATGTTCTGTGTATGCAATATAACCAAAAACCTGTATGAAAAACCTGAAAAAGGAAATATAGTGGAGATATGTTTGCCTCGTTGTGTAGTGGTTGGCGCGTTCGCCTTCCATTCTTGAGGTCCTGGGTTGGATTCCCAGCAGGGTGGATGTAAAATATTGATTTCGAAGATGGTTTAAATTGCAATATTTCGTTATTCCCGGACTGGCATCTAAAGCGTATGACTGATCACCTCACTTTCATGTAACAGATGATCAAAATACGCTGCATTTGATAAACAAATGTAGTGCCCTACGGACCACTGATTGCGGAAAGGAGAATTATGATGACGATTATTATTGTATAGCCCTACTTTTTGTAAATCACTACAAGGACGCTGAACAATACAATAAACATCCCAACACGTCTTGCAGCTCCAGAGCGCATGGGTATTGTAGAAAAAAACTTTTAAAAATAGGAAATTATAAAAAAAAACATTCAACTATTGGAATCTCGCCGTGAATCGTTCCCAAATTTCTTGTTGTATTTACCATTAACTAACGATGGGCGACAGATAAAAATGATGGGTCACATAAATTATTATTATATTCTTCAATATTTTTCTTCTTTTATTTTTTTTACTTGGACTAAGTTCTTAGAATTTAGACTGTTAGTTGCCAATTTTTTTATCATTCATTTATTTTAATTTTATTTAATTTATTAGTTTGTTATATATTTCTTTATTTAACAGTTTTTTATAATTCTTTTTAATTTTTTAACTTATTTATAAATGTTTAAGTGTTTATATTAGTAATTTCTTGATTTTTATTACAATATACTGTTATTATAATAATTACTATTGTTTTAGTGTTTATTGTGTATACACTGTCTTTCAGGGCCAGACCGCGAAACTTTAGAGGAACATTCCTCATGGTAAGTTTTAAAAAATATCCTGATATTTTTTTTACAAAAAGTCATTAAAAAAATATATAAAAAATGTAATCTCAAAATGTATGACAAGCAGTCCCCCCACAAACCCCTACCCCTCTCCTACCCAGCCGCATCTTTGTCCGCGTCTGGTGCGTATCACTCCGTTGGTCAAATAGTTTTTACCGCAATTTTTTTATCGGGGAGGGGTTGGAGCTTGCGGAAGGGATGCTTATCCGAGAAAGTAAAGATTTACTATATTTTGAAATCATAAAAAATAAAATATTTTTAAAAAAAAGACTTTTTGGAAAATTTTTACTAGGATTTATTTTAAAACTTACCAAAAGAAATGTTCCTCCGCGGTCTGGCTATGAAAAACCGTGTATATAGTGTATAATATATAGTATAAATATAATATATGTAGCTTTAGAACAGGTATTTTTGTATCTATTTTTATTTTTTACTTTTTATACAAAATGTTATTTGTATATTGGCCAAATGGCAATTTCTTCCAACCAACCAAAAAAATGAATGTTTTATTTTTATAATTCAAGTTACAAAACATATTTAATAGTAAATAAAGACTAAAAAGCTAAAGATATATAAAAATAGAAATAAACGTATTTGTTTATAAATTACCTTAAATCAATACTATTACTCATTGCGAAAAAGGAACAAAGATGAAAGAGGAAAGGAGGAGATATGAAGGAAGAGAAAGGAAATGTTTCTTCAGATGTGATTTAAACAGAGATACTGTAGTAACATCTTTGATGGTGGGTGGGAGATGATTCCACAGTCGAGCCGCATAGAGGAATTGTGGATGGGTATTAAGAGAGTGCTTTGAGAATTAGAACTACTTGTATCTGGTAAAGCTGTTAGGAATATTTTCTTTTAATTTTTAAATTTATTTTCATTAATTCAATTTATTTCCACATAATAAACAATGGATAATAATAAAAATAATGTGACCTCACCGGGGTTACCCGCGCCGAGGACATTTTATTTTATTTTGTACTGCAAAAATGTACTTTAAAAAAAAAAATCAACGCCGTATTTTGGCACTAAACTAATCTGAAATGCCCAAATAAACGAATTGGTAAATTTGATCACCTGCAAGAAGGTACATAACGCCAGTTACCAGCACGGCACTAATCTGGTGTTTGCAAATCCCAAAAGCTCCAACCAACGCTGCACTTCCCAGTACTATGAGGCAAACCAGCGAACACGAGATGGATAAGTTTTGCATTCCTGAAACCAAAAAAAATCAGCCTTCAAATACAGTTATTATTTATTTAAAAACAAATTTTATCGTTCTAATAATTTACCAAAATATTTCGTTTTGGGGGAGCATTTACATAACAATACTTATCCATAGAAAAAATAATTATTATTTAAATAGGGAAAGCAGTTTTTAAAAACTTCCACTATATCATTAACTCTTGTGTGGCTGTGATGTCACACTAGCCGACATAGGACACCAGACTTGATATATCTCTCTTATTTTTTGAAATGATGAATTCGTATTTTTTGTAATCTCCAAATGGACATTTTCACACCGGATTTGGAAAGTGAATTTTGTACAACTATGCTGGATGTTAATACAAAAAAATATTTATCCTCGCTACGCGAAAAAAAAGTGTCCGCTAATTCATCAACACAAATGTATAAGAAAGAGCACGAAGATAGAACTCATCACAAGGAAAACAGAAACGCTGTTCTATGGCAGGTGTAAGTGTGAAAGAGACAAAAACAAAAGTAAGTAAAGTGTAAAATAGATTCAGATTTCAGCCGGTTGATAACAGTGATGGGAAACGCACGCGCGTAATCTGAGCGGCGTATTTATGATTATTAATTTATTTTACTATAACAGGGCTAAATTATATGTTTATTTGCACAAATAATGGAAGAGGGATTATTAAACAGTATGTCTCCATGTTTTTTTTTAAATTTTTGAACTTTAAATTATTCCGTCTTTTACTTGTGGTAACACGATGTTACATCACCGTGCGCAAAGGGATTATTTATCACAGTCTTTTAAGAGTTAAAACGCCGTATTTAGAACAGCAATTCGGACAATTGTTTCGCCCTATTAGGGCATCCTAAAACTAGTGTTCCTTCATTCGATTGAAAATTCTGTAACAATCCGAAACTCTTAAAGTTGAGGGTCAGTGCTATGCAAGCTCCTGACTTTACTGCGACCTGTGAAGTTCTTTTGTGAGGAGACATCGTATTTAGGTCTAGATAATAAAAAAAAAATACTAAATAAACGAGTACAGACTCGCGTATTTCACTATAAAATCAAGTTTAAAAGTGCTTGTAAATTGAAAAATAATATAAAACGTACTTTCTTCTATCCACAAAAAATAAATAATATGTTGTTTTATAACACAAAGAAAAGAAATATAGAATAACGCCGCGGCGAAATAATAAAATATAAACAATATTATAACAATTAACATTCAAATTTATTTCAACAGAGAGGGAAAACCTTTGTGAGAAGGAAATATGGAAGTCTAGGCATTAACAAGGCTTATGACCTGTCATTGGCTGGTTTAAGTGGCCATTTTACACACTGTGTAACATTCACCATTCTGCGCATATTTGAACATCCACATTTCCTCAACTTTTACATCTGTTGACTTTTGTGAAGTAAAAGAGCTGAAACCTTTATCACGTGGGTGAGATTCATCCGGCTGAACCAAATTACCTACTAGGCAACGCCTGACAACAATTTTCCAATTTTTATACTTCTTCTTTTACCAGGTAGTTAATTCAACAATGGTTGAGTATGTCCAAATGCCTAGACTTCCATATTCCCTTCTAAAAAATGTTTTCCCTCCCTGTTGAAATTAATTTGAATATGAATAAGGGAGGAAATCCAGCCAGTCTGCAAGCATTTGGACATACTCAAACATTGTTGTAATACTTTACACCCTAATGTATACCCTCATACACACACCCTGACCCACCCTCACCCTCTTTCTCTCACACACAATTTAGGGCATTGGAAGCAAAGATAGCAACCTCCAAAATGTCATTGTCATGTCATTCTGTAGTTTATCAACTTTATTTTATAAAAATCATGAGTTGAGTTGCAAATGTAGTTTTAAATCATACTTCTGATGGTTTGAAAATAGTGTTTGGAAGCAAACATAGCAATATCCATCAGCCATTTTATTCGACCAATGACAGGCATGAGATTTAATTTTTTTAAATGGCCGTGCCATACAAATATTAAGAAAGTTTTTAGAATTCGTGTTTCTATTAAAGCTAATTTATTAGTATCTTAAAGTTTAAGTTCAGTGAAAATAACATTTCTAGCATGAAGTGAAACTTAGGCATTATAGTCCTTAAAATATAGCTTGATAATAATGACTTTAATTAGTGATGGGAAATTACTGATCACTGATCAAATCGATTTTATCAGTTATTTTATGCAATCATGAAACTCTGTTTCCGAAAATTGATATAAAAAACGCAAAAACAAGCCTATTATAGTGTGTTTAACACAATTATTTACCAAAAAATGAGACATTTATACTTTTTTCATTAACAACATCAAAGGAATTATTTTTTTATTCGATCAATTAACATTGATCAATTTGTCCCATCTCTAACGTTTTTGCAAAATGATGTAACCTTGTAAGAACGTCGTTAATAATTAGGTTTATTTTAGATTTCTTTTAGTTTTAAAGCTGATTTTATATATTAATGGTGATTTATGTTTCACGCATTGTATTAAAAAAATAAATTAACACGCCACATACAAATGATTTTTCATGTGTCAATATAAATAACTCCTTTGACGTTACTACAAAAGTTATGTCGTCACTTTTTCTGAAAACTGTCATTCTAATCATGTTACATTTTAAGGACTATAGTGTACATGTACATTTGAATAAACTCTCTTAAAAATCGAAGAATAATGTTGGACCAGTTATTTATATTCAAATTAATAAATAATTAAATTGATTCTCCTAACCTACTAGAAAGACTTCCATTCCGTGTGCCATCTATACCGACAAGACGAAATTTTCTGTTTTACACAGAAAACGCGTCAACAAACTATTTGAAACTATTTACAATACCTAGAATATGCGACCAATATAGCAATATATTTACCGAGGCTAATATTTTTTGTGACAATGTATGTAAATTTAGGTCAACAATTATAGACATTTTGAGAGAAGCAGACATATAACTTTATTATTATTATTATATAAATATTTTTTCATTTCGTTTCTTTTACATTTATTATATTGAACATAGGTAATTTAAATTATTGTATTAAGTAAAAAAATTTTTGGTGTGTGCATGAGTGTCTGCATTTTATTCAAAATGAATGAAACGAATGAAACGAACGAAACGAACGAAACGAACGAAACGAACGAAACGAACGAAACGAACGAAACGAACGAAACGAACGAAACGAACGAAACGAACGAAACGAACGAAACGAACGAAACGAACGAAACGAACGAAACTAACGAAACGAACGAAACGAACGAAACGAACGAAACGAACGAAACGAACGAAACGAACGAAACGAACGAAACGAACGAAACTAACGAAACGAACGAAACGAACGAAACGAACGAAACGAACGAAACGAACGAAACGAACGAAACGAACGAAACGAACGAAACGAATGAAACGAACGAAACGAACGAAACGAACGAAACGAACGAAACGAACGAAACGAACGAAACGAACGAAACGAACGAAACGAACGAAACGAACGAAACGAACGAAACGAACAAAACGAATGAAACGAATGAAATTTCGTGGTGTCGAAAATTTTACTAATTCCTCGTGTCCTGGTATTTCATCAAGATTACGAAACAAATTCGTTCGGAATTCTTCACCTCGATGCGTTGTATGCCCGGCTCTCGGAGCACGGAAACGGAGAGCGTCTTAACGCGCTTCTGGTACTTAACCGGTTAAATTAAGCTTTCAAGATTTTTTGTAGCAAATTATATCAAAAAAATAATTTGTACAAATATTAAATATCTTACTGTGTTGCCAGTCACTCCTGGGCTCCTCCCCGCGGGCTCCCTCAGTGCCCCCCGCCAGGTAGTTGACACAGGAGTGGGCCTTCGGGAACCCCACGCGAGACAGTAACATTATCTCCTCATCTACAATGGAAATGTAATATTTTTAACTTAATCACAACCGTCTGAGTAGTAGCGTATCATAATAGGGAAATAAAATATTTTTTGTACATTTTTAAAGTGATAAAGGTCTATGAAGTACTGACTGGTAAAAAAAAAAATTTTGCTAATTATTAGTACCATAAAAGTTACTTTTAAATTTGTAATTTTGTATTCCCGCAAAAACGGTCATTACATTGGCCACGCCCCTAATATGTCACGATTCATGTTTATTTGTTCCTGGCCACTGAAATTTATTCATAACAATATCACGAATCTTGACGTCACAACAACCAAGGCCAAACACGTCGCATCTTTCTAGCAACGTATTTTTATTAAATTTCTTTTTTACATTGATGTATGAAAACATTTCTCCACAGTATCCATATTGATTTTGAAAATACAATTAATTATTCATAATCTATTTCATATATTTTTATCGGTATTCGTAGTATGTGATATTTACCTATTATGTATACCGCTGAAGAGGGTACTAGATATATTTCTATTTTCATAGTACCCATAAGTCAATGAAATTTAATAATTTATCATCATTATTCGTCATCTTTCGACACCCAATAGTACATAGAGCACTGCATTTGTAAACCGAACGCAGAATATTCCGACCATCTGTTACGTCGAGGTAAGGTGATCAATCCCGTGCTTCAGATACTAATTGCAGTTTGAACAAACTTCAAAATCAACGTCCGCTCTGCCAGGAATCGAACCTAGGACCTTGAGAATGGTACGCGTGCGCGCCGACCAGTACGCAACGAGGCAGATATACCTCCACCCGATTACCTTATTCGGGATTTTTACCCGAGAGCAGCCATCGAGTCGGAAACGCTCGTCGATGATTTTGGTTTTTTTTCATACACAGAACTGAATTCTTCATCCTCATGGCCACAGAAACAGGTGAATTAATTATCATCATATGCATTTTTTCAAAACATGGTGTTTTTTTTTTTACCTGTTATGTTTGAAGCAAACGTTTTTTTATCTAGATAAATTGAAAAGAATAAACGTGATTATTTCGACCTGATAGAGAGACGCAGAGAGTCCAGATGCCTCCGTTCATGGGAACGAGAAAGGTGTTTCTCAATATTCTTTCTTGTTGGTTCTTGTCCATTACCTAAAAAAAGACAATATGAATAAATGAACTAAAACGATGCTTACTAGTCGATTAAACAATTCAACAATCATTTTATGGTAGTACCTAAACATGTATACGTTTTTTTTACAATTATACAAAAGAGTTCTAAAATGCATCTATTTATTTATTTAACTTTTTGTACATAATGTTATTTGTACATAGGCGGGCTTATTGCCAAATGAAAATTTCTTCCAACCAACCAATAAAATAAAAGTTTTATTTTTATAATTCAAGTTACAGAACATATTCAATAGAAAAAAAAAGATTAAAAAGGTAAAAATATATAAAAATAGGAATAAACGTATTTGTTTATAAATTACCTTAAATCAAAACTATTACTCAATGGGAAAAAGGAAAAAAGAGGAAAGAGGAAAAAGGAAAGGAGGAGAGATTAAGGAAGAGGAAGGAGATGTTTCTTCAGACGTGATTTAAACAGAGATAATGTAGTAACATCTTTGATGGTGGATGGGAGATGATTCCACAGTCGAGCCGCATGGACACTATATGAGTTTGAGAAGAAAGAGGAATTGTGTATGGGTATTAAGAGAGTGCCTTGAGAATGAGAACGAAGAGGTAAACCATGAACTGATAAGCGTTGAAATTTTTCACGCAGGTATATAGGAGCGTTAGGACTATGAAGTACATTGAACAGAAGTGAGAGGGAGTGATAGTCTCTCCGCTGTCTAATTTTGAGCCATCTAGGCGCGCTGCCTGGTTTAAAACGCCACTAAGGTTAAACCATATTTGTTTTGGCTTTAAGGCAGCAATACTATATAGGCCCGAGGATATATGACCTTATCCCAGATTCATGGAAGTTGGTGGGATTGCCAGGCCGAGGAAGGTGTTAGCTGCATTTTTAATATGTACAGGTCGAAGGGGGTCAGAGAAATTGTTGTCCGATGTAGAAGGACGTAAGCTGATTTCTGGTTTTACCGGTATTTTTTATTTTTTTATTTTATTAACATAAACGGCAAATCTGCTTTTTACAAAAATTTATCATATAAACATATTTAAGAAATAAGTAAATAAGTAAATAAGAAGGTACATAATAAATATATCATGATCATACATGGGCATATTATTATGTGTACTCAAATAAAAATAATAAAATATTAATATTTTTTTATATTATATTATAAAATACATTATTTACTTCCTTAGAACGGGGAAACTATCCCTAGTTAGGCAGTTTAGATGATTCACCAGCAAAAATTAAAAAATGTGAATGTATACCTTTACTACTCAATAAATCTATTTTATAAATAGCAAGAGGCAAAATTAGCAGTTCACAGCGGAGTCCTGGTCCCGACCCTGATGTGTGGGAGCGAAGTATGGACTTGGAAAAACAGGGATGAAAGTAGGCTGAATGCTGTCAAAATGCAATCTCTCAGGCGAATGTGTGGTAAAACTATGTACACTAGATGCACAAATGTTGAGATCCGTACCTTATGTAAGGCTGAGACAAACATTATCGACAAAATCAAGAGAAGAGCTCTGCGATGGTTTGGACGTGTAGAACGAATGGACAGCGAAAGAACGGCTAAGAATATTTACAATGCGAATGTTGATGGATGCAGAAAAAGAGGAAGACCGAGAAAAACATGACATGGCCAAATCCAACAAATACTTGAAGATGGACATGACAAAAGTCGGAATAATCGTCGCGCGTGCATGAGAAGATGTATGAATGTAGAGAAAGCGAGATCTGTATGCAAAGATAGAGTGATGTGGCGTTCAATCCTCCCTGCCTACCCTTACGGGAAACGGCGTGATGGTTTGTTGTTGTTGTTGAATAATTCAATGTAAATTGCTCTAGTAAATATGTAAAAAAATAATTTACATATAATTTTAATATCACTAATTTTCGAATAACTAATCAAAAAACTTAGATTTTTTTTTTTAAAACCCTAAGGAAACTCATCATGCTCGTAGTAGGGGCAGTAAAGGGCACATGCCTAATATTGCATTTATGGCTACAATTTCAATCACTTCGATAATTTGCGTGTGTGTTACATGACCATCCAAATGCAGCAACACACGATTGCTGAGCGAAGCACTAGAAAATCGGGTAAACAGATTGAGCTTGTTCAAAAACATCATTACATTCTGCTGTGGTTTTAAAGATCAAGGGTTTAAAATAACTGACGGGTTTACGTGACGCTCCAATGTGGTCTACAATACGCTGTATAGTTGTGCTGCTTTTCCAAACCCTGCTGTTTTGTTTGAAACTGCATATATGACCTCTTTTCCGCTTTCTCCCGATTAGTCTTTTGTAGATTTTCCTTATATTTATATTCATACCGTATTAATAAAATCTAAAACAAATAAGTATAATATCTTCATTAATCAAATGAGTAAAGTGCACGGGGCATGATGGGATACCCCATTAGGGATATAATGAGGTACTCTGTACCCGTGTCCCCGTGGTCCCCCTATCTTTAGTAAAGCTCAAATTTACATTAATATAATACATTGATTTTTTACCAGAAGAAGTCCTCCTCAGAACAGGTTTTCCTAGTAAGGAGGACTATTAGAAAGAAATACAAGAAATAGGGGCACAACGGGGACACGGGTACAAAGTACATCATTATACCCCTAATGGGGTATCTCATTGTGCCCCGTACACTTTACTCATTTGATTAAGGAAGGTATATGACCTATTTGTTTTAGGTAATAATACGGTACAAATACAAATAAAATATAAGAAAAAATCTACGAAAGGTAACTGATTGGGAGAAAGCGTAAAAGATGCCATATATGCAGTTTTAAACGAAACAACAGGGTTCGGAAAAGTAGCACAACTATACAGCGTATCACAGACCACATTGGAGCGTCGCGTGAACCCGTCGATTATTTTAAAGTCATATTGTAATGACGTTTCTGACCAAGCTCAATCAGTTTACCCGATTTTCTCGTTCTTCGCCGAGAAATCATGTATTGCTGCATTTGGATGGTCATATAACACACACGTAAAATATCGAAGTGATTGAAATTGCACCCACAAATGCAATATTAAGCATGTACCCCATACAGCCCCTACTACGGATATTATGTTTTGTGGATATGAGTTTTCTTGGGGTTGCTTGTCCTAAATATATGGCAAATTTTTGTTTAATGTATAGCAGAATTGTCATGATTAATAATAATTATCAAAAGTACATTTAACATTTTTTTATTGTTAGTTTACCTTAAAGTCCCCGTTATGACCCCCCCCCCTCCCCTAATACAATTAATTGTTTGATATCTTTAGTGATCTGGCAATATGTCGTACCTTATTTTTTTAGAGTTTTGCCTAAATACACAGTTATGAGGCAATTATGTAGGCCGCGTCGCCTCATTATACAAATAATTGTCACCATAAAATTTATTCAATACCCATCAATATCAGAAAATAATAATTAAGACTTAAAATGAGTTCAAATCCACTTTTGTAAAATATGTTCTTTATATAATACGTGTTATTTCTAGATCACCGTCGATGTGGAAAACTATTCTACGAGATAAAGAAGTCTCCATTATTTCCAAAAGTTTTGACGTTCCTAGTTAATTAATAGCGAAAATGGGTATTGTTATTTTATGAATAGTTTGAAAATGGAAACAATAGATACAATATGTGACCTTTCCTGAAAGCACCTATTCTGAATACGATAATGCATATTTTCTACTTCATAATAATACTAAAATCAATACATTTACGGCGTTTCTAACCCTTTGTGTGTTAGATATTATAAATTAACATCGTCAATACGACTCGCCATTATGTTCTGTGTACCTACTTATCGTACGTCCAACGTAATATCAATATTTTATTAATTCATCTTAGTAAAAACACCAAGGAGGTCTTATATTTATTACATTAAAAATTATAAATACTTTTTACCTTTATATACTTATTTATTAATATGATTTTTAAAATATAAGTTTTGTAATTTTACACCGCCCCTGCCCGCAAACTCGCGATCTAAAGTCAGTAAGATTTTTAAAAAGAAAACCCCGTACCCTTTTAAAACACGTTAAACATGGCCACCCGAAAACAGTAAATATATTACAACACATAATTGATTGGCTATTCTAAACACGTGTTCACCTGATCCTGAACCTGAACTGTGACGTGTCAAAGTAGTTCTTTTTTATTCTTTTTTTTAAACATTTTCAAAAGACTTCGCGGTACAATTAAAAGCTTTATTTTTTTCCACGCGTAAGAAAACATTTTATGCATCCAATTTCTCGTAGCACTTAACTTCCTTAATTTCGAGACGGAATACAATATTATTGTAAAAACTTACGCTGAAACAAAACGCAAAGAATTTGATACAGGACGAATAGTGGTTATAGATGAAACATAAATTTATAGCATATAGAACGGTTCTTCTTCTTTATTTCATTGGTAATAGTTCTGGGTAACTATTTGTTAATATTGTTAAGAATTGTTTTAAACTTCTTTATTGGTGTTTTTTTTTTCTTTTTTCATTTCTTTTCTTGAATTAATTTATAAGTACAAAATATTTATCTTCATAATTCTTTTAACATTATTATATATATTTATACATAAATATATACTATTTACCTAAGTATTAGTTTTAAAAAATAATACATATATTTTTAATTTTTTTTTTATGTTATTCAAAATTGTTTTCTTAGTTTTTTTTTAAACTGCTTCAAAGTATTTCTAATACCAAATTATCTTTTTTTTATCGATAATTCTATAACTGGTAATATTTTATTCTTTTATATAGTTTATCTTTTTTAGACTTTCTTAATTTGTTAATTAATAATATTGTTTTAAATGCTCTGTATTACTTATAATTATGCTTACATGTATGTATATTTAATTGTATTTGTAACTAATATGTAAAAAGCTCTAAGTGCCGTTTATTTCAATAAAAGAAAATAAAAATAAAATAAAATAAATTAGCTTAAAATGAATATTAAGTGTCTTACAAAATATTATGATTGTTTCACGCCAAACTAATCAAGTATATGAAAATTACCAGGCTCGATTCGCGTCAATGTAAACATAATTGCAACTACCCAGAAAACTTAAAAAAAGTACGTTCTATGAAACATGAAAATATTTTTTGCAAAAAAGACAAGTATTTCAATAATTTACCCACTTGAAAGTTTAATGCGTGGGACAAACATGAAACCATTCGTCGAAGCTGTAACTTTAAGTATAAGGTGTGTTAAGTTATCCCAATTTTTTTAAATTAGCATTTGGTTATGTGAAAAAGAGTTCTTGTGCTTGGGATTAGGGGTAAAACTATTAACATGGACATATTATTTTGAAAACATACCGTTTTAAAAAAAGAACAGAAAAGGATTTATTATACCGTAAAATGACGTAAATTAAATCGTTGCACGCTTGCAGTCATACTAATAATTGCTTTGATAAATGAAAAAGTCTATTTCTTCATGCATTCCAGGGCAATATTTTTCAGTGAGAAATACATTGTTAATTCTTAAATTGTAAGAAATTAAATTAATAAACAAATTTGTGAAATTGTAAATTATTAGTTTTAATTAAAAAAAATGTTTTGTTTTAGCCTTGTCAGAAACCTAATCCGGGATATCATACATAATACATTTTAGGCACGACGAAGCGGACTAAATAAATTTATTCGAGGATTATGCTAAATACAAGACTAATAAAAATATGGACGTTCATGTTTAGGTAGATACAAATAAGTAAAGCTGTTTTGACATCATGTCAATAACAAACGCAAGCATGAATTTAAATATTCGATTCATACTAGCTCGACCAAATTACACGAAAGGGAGTATTTTATGAGTTTCACCCTTGCGGAGTTTAATCTTCTTGTTGACCTGTCATATCATTTAAAACAAAAAAGAACGTGCGTTACAGTATTATCTATATATTAAAAAGCATATAATATTGTTTAAAGTTGAGTTTTTAAAAATCTAAAGCGTTTTCGTCAAAATAGGTCCCCTAATCGTACCTGATAGAGAATAGGTCATTGCATTGAAACACCAAATGCGGCGTATCTCAATCTTATGTTACACAAAGGTAAGGCGATCAATCTTACTCTTCCAAAATAAGTCCAGGGACAGTGAAATATTGAAGTGCAAAAACACGTTAAAATATATGCTCCAAGTAGACCATGCCAGAAATTAATGCTCGGACCCCTATCTCTGGGATGCTGGGAACACGGTAGGCAAATGTGCCGACCACTACACTACGGTGTGAAATTTTCTCCACTCGATTCGTTGTTCTGATCGTCCAGGATTCTGGTTCTGTTTCACACCTTCAATTTTATTTATCTGCCTAGACGAGGATTACAAAATATTCAACAACATTGAACAAAAATAATACAGTGAAAACTTCATTTTTTGTATTTATTATAAATGACTTATAAGTGATCGACGATTAAAATTCATTCAATTATTTTATTATAACCAGGGAGATGAAAAAACTTTTTAACTGCTTCAGAAAACATGCATTAGGTATAGAAATGTGACAATATATCTGATTATTGTAGGCTCTGAACTCATTTTATAGAAGCGCTTTCGAAAATATTACAAAACCTTCAATCGATTCTTATATTATTTGTTAAGTCAGTTGACTTATATAGTGTTCATGTTTATTTTGTACCAATTGAAGTATTTGGAACAAGTAGAAAATCACAAATCGAGAGCTTTAAATATTGATTCACCTATAATTAAGTCTCTACGTACGATTTATTCATATCACCGCTTCTAACCGAACAGCCCTTGGAGGTTAACTTGGCAATAAAACTGAACTATTTAACGTGTTTCGATATTATTTTATCATTTCCACATCGAAATACATCCATTAGAAACACATTAGAAATGTGTTAGTACAGCAACTGATCAAGGCATTTCGACTTGAAATAGGTAGGTCCTTAACAATGTTTTCATATTTTCATAAAGCATGAAGCATGATTAATGTCTCATTGTTCTGTAAAATATAAAGGCACCCATAACATGTGATTTTTTTTATGTAGTTATAAATATTTTAAAAAAAACTTTAACTACAACAGGCTGTTTTCATAAATCGAGAATTACGTAAAATATGTTTCAAAAATTTTGAGCGGATTTCTGCGATTCTAATGATGTAACCATATAATTAAGAATAGTCCAGAAACCGCATACGCGCATCAAACAGAAGGCGACTAAACTACTCATAAATCAGCAGGTTTACATTTGGACCCATTAGTTCTTTGTTAACGTCGTTCAGTACGCAACTCCTGATTTGAATTAAATTATGCCGTGTTATGTCCTTTTAAAGTATGGAATACTGCTAGGATCTTAAAGAAACATGATGCAATTACATTTCATGTGTAATTAGCAAATAAATGTGTATGTAACAAATGCATTACTTAAAAATTGAATTATTTTTCCATCTGTCAGATTGTCGAAGAAACAAAATGAACATTTCGTTAGTGTTGAGAGGGTAGTAAATCGTTTTACCCTCTCGGATTAAACAACTCTATCGTGGACATTTGACCGACATTATCTTTTACACATCAAATATTATTTGACATGATATAAAAATATTTGTTTTATTTTTTATTTTAAGTTTATTAATTCAATTACTTTATTAAATAACCCTTTACTTATCTACTCTGTTGTGTCAATCAATATTTCCGCGTGCACAGTAAAATTTTAGAGAAATTAACTGATTGCTTTTTTTTACCTTACATTTGTGTAACAATTATATTTTTCCCATCGTGCAACATTACGCGGCGGCATCACGAATACGCGCGGTGAAAGTGTGGCATAGTGGGGGAATTATTGGACACAGTCCGATGTATTCAAATATGATTCTACGCTCCTTCTGGACTATTCTTAATTCTATGGTCAAAACAAAGGTGGAACGAAACCGCAGCAAGGAATTTAAAATCTTTGAGGAATCAATAAGTTTAAAAAAAAAAAATGTATGAAAATGTTAATCATAAAGAATAATTGTAATTCGTTTTAATCCGATTCTTATACAAGCAATTTTATAAAAGCGTGTAAGTGATTTTATCCAGTAAATTATTACATAAAAATAAAATTACATTATTTGATATAACAAGTTTTTTACTATTCATTTTATTTTGTAAATTACACGCTACTTACATTAAAACGAGGTCAACAAAAGAAATGTGTCCGACATGTAAATTATGGGAATAAGTCCTATATACAGAGTTGATAATACGTAGTTAAATTATTGATGGCGAGTTTATTTAACATTTTTGGCAACATGCCGGTATTAGTAACAAAAAACGGTTAGTAACAATTGTGTATATATTTCACGTAAATAAATACATATTATATGTTATATTGAATAATTTGTTACAAATAAATTTAGATAATAATAATAATCATAGTTTATTAACAAAAATAACAATTAATTTACCTACTATATACACACTTAGGTAATAGATTTCTCTGGATCATGTCTAGTCTGCCTAACTAGGTACTACCTGTTTTAAGGCAGACATTTTTATGCAAAAAAATAATTAATAACGTTATTACCTACGGGTTAATTTACTATACAGTTATACAATATGAATTTATTTTTTACGAATGTATTTTGAGTAAATTTTCCGATTTTTCTCGACCTAAACCCAGTAGCCATTTTTTTACAAATTTATTAAATTGAATCCGGGTCATGGTTTTGCAATCTTTTGGTAACATGTTGAACATTTTGGGCCCCAGAAATCTCAATTTTTTTTGCCCGAATTCAGAGTTTGTGATAGACCTCATGACCCATCCTCATGACCCATCCTCTAGTTTGACTTCTGGTAGTGTGGGAGTGTTCCTTTTGGGATTTGAAAAATATATAATTGCCTTATATCTAAGATCTCAAATTCCTCAAATAACTTGACGCTGGGGTACCTAAAGGACTTTTTAAAAATTATTTTAATGATTGATTTTTGAGCAGATTCGAGAGGTTTTAATATCGATTCATTAGTGCCTCCCCATCCTATTATGTCATAAGTTATAATTGAGTTACATAAAATAAAATATAGTTGTTTTAGTTTTATTAGGTAGAAGATGTTACGTATCGACTTGAAGATATGGAAAAGTTTTCTAATTTTTTATGATGAATCAAAACTTTGGTCAGCCATTACTCAAAACGAATAACTGAGCAATCGATAAGAGGTGTACTAGTTAAAGCATTTGCCTTCCATGCTTGAGATCAGAGGTTCAATCTCCGTTAGAGTCGACATGGATTTTTATTTTTAAATGTGATTTTCGCTTTATTTTTTTTATTTTAAATGAATAACCCGCTAGCCTCTATTTTGAGGCTTGTCAGCAGGTGGGATAGAGGGGATATGGAAGGAAGTACTGAAAAATACACCACCACCGTTCCCCCGTGGGGGTAGGCGGAGAGGATAGAACGCCGTATTACTCTGTCTGTGCATACGGACCTCAGTTCCCCTACTTTCTTACGCCTTATCTTCGCAGTCGACATCTACGCCGTTTGTTACTGTTGTACTTTTAAATTTGTGAGAGAAATAAAGGAAAGTTTAATCAAAAGTATTTTTATGCATTTCGATTAACAAAACTGCCAAGTTCCAGTACCATTAAGACGATTCAACAGGTTATCGATGAAGAGATTTTTAATTTTCATACAAATATAGACATTTTCGTACATTTCGTACAATAACGTCTAAATTTTACTTTATACCGTCTCGATGTTCTTAATTATCATGCCGAAATGTCACTCACTAGCAATATTAACTAACACACTAATTTTCGCAGGATTACGCAGTCACCTGCGTAATCCTGACATCTTCAGAGTTCAGTAATTTTCCTCGAATGCAGGATATTATAATTCCCTCTCTCGCATGTACAGGGAGTAAAATAAGATTCATAAATGCGACGCGAAAGATATAGGCATTTTTGGGGATTCCTCAAGTCAATTAAAAAAGATTTTATTTTCTATTATTAAGTAATTTTTACAAATAAGCATAATGTATTTTTTTCTACGCTCACTTTGATGTATTTTTCATTTATTTTCATCGTTTTTTTAATAAGAGTTTGACTATAACATAAATTTTCTTCCTTCAAAGTGTTTGTTGTTTTTTTTGTTTTCAGTTTTGTTTTCTTAAAAATATGTTTCTGTAGCTTTTGTAGTTTTTTATTACTTTTATAAGTTAACAATTTGTATAACATGCTGTGAACAATTAAAAAAGGTGACGGGTTTAATATTATTTATGTTATCTACGTATGTAAATCAAGGGATTACAATATGATTTATTAAAGCTAGAGATGGCTGCAAGTGACATGGGCCTCAAAATAAATACATCTAAAACTAAATATATGTTAGCAAGAAAGTCACTAATAAACTATGCATAGCAGGCAATTGACGTTGGGTCACACCACATAGGCAATGTCAACTCCTTCGAATATTTAGGTACTGAAATGACTAATGATAACAATTATAGCACCGAGATTAGAGCACGGCTATCGGCAGAACACATATGTTATTATGGCTGCTTTAAACATCTGGGATCCAAATCGCTCGCTAGAAAAATTAAGACCATTATTTACAAAGCTCTTCTCCGACCGGTCGTTGCATATGGTGCCAAATGTTGGGCTATGACCAAAAGAGATGAAAACGTGGTATTAGTCTTTGAAAAAAAAATATTAAGGAAGATATTTGGTGCTGTCAACCATAACCGAGGGTATAGGAGACGGTTTAATCGTGAATTAGAGGCACTGTATGGCCGACCAAACATTGCACAATTTATGAAAATAAGAAGAATACAATGTATTACAACAGAGATGAAGAACATTTAAGAGAAGGTTATTTACAAGTAATAAAAAAAATTCAATTAGATGAATCTCACCCGCATAAATAAAGGTTTCAGCTCTTTAACTTCACAAACATCAACAGATGAAAGAATTGAAGCAATATAGATGTTCAAATATAGGCAGAATGGTGAATGTAACACAGTGTGTAAAGTGGCCACTTAAACCAGCCATTGACAGGTCATAAGCCCTGTAGATGCCTAGACTTCTAAATAACCTTCTCTTAAATGTTCTTCATCTCTGTTGTAATATGTCAATATAAACAGCTCCCCAGGGAGTTGCATTTAGTCCTTGTCTACAAAAATTTGGACAAACTCAAAATATTGTTGATAAATTACCTGGTCCATGAAGAAGTGTAGAAATTGAAAAAATAACATTTTCAGGCGTTGCCTAGTATGTAGGTGAAATAATTCAATTAGATGAATCTCACCCGCATAAATAAAGGTTTCAGCTCTTTAACTTCACAAACATCGACAGATTAAAGAATTGAAGCAATATAGATGTTCAAATATAGGCAGAATGGTGAATGTTACACAGTGTGTAAAGTGGCCACTTAAACCAGCCATTGACAGGTCATAAGCCCTGTAGATGCCTAGACTTCTAAATAACCTTCTCTTAAATGTTCTTCATCTCCGTTGTAATATGTTAATATAAACAGCTCCCCGGGGAGTTGAATCCAGTCCTTGTCTACAAAAATTTGGACAAACTCAAAATATTGTTGAAGAATACAATGGTTTGGTCGTGCGTACAGAATGAATGATAAACGTACCTCAAAAATAAAATATTTATACCATTGCGGAAGGCAGACGAAACAAAGGCAGAACAAAATTAAGATGGCCGGATAGTGTGAAAAGTGACATTAAAGCAATCGGTCTGACGAACTCGAGAAGAGCCGCAGGGTGCAGGGAGAAATGGAGACATATTTTGGAAGAAGTCAGGGCCCATGACGGGCTGTAGCGCCACTGATGATGATGATGATGTATGTATGTCCAGTTATCTGTTATTGTTCCCTGAAAATATTTTGAAATAAAAAAAATATGTACCGATAAAGATAGCGTTTATTATCGCGGCCCTGGTGTATGAAAAATATTTAAAGATTTGATGGTAGCAGTCACGAAACCGTTGATGGAATGGGGGAAAAATATCACGAAATCTCCATAAAATTTCACTAAATAAGGAGGATTCTAATTTGCATTTTGCGGTATAACTAATCACATATACTTAACCTTAATACAGGAATTACTTTCTTGTAAGAAATGCAAATATTAAGTGTAAACATAAGTTGTGTCCGTTTTTCTCCAAATTTAAAAATGAGCACCAAAAGTAATACAAGATGGTAGTGTAATGGTCAGAGCGTTTACCTACCATGCAAGAGGTTTCGGGTTCGAATCCCGACATCTTTGATATGAAATATTTATTTGTAAGGATATTTTCACACTAGAATATTTCATAGTCCCTGGACTGGTACCTGAAGCGTAAGACTGATCATCTTACCTCCATGTAACAAAAATGATCAAGATACGCTGCCATTAATGTACCAACCCAGTCCCCTATGCACCGTTGGGTGTGGAAAGGGGATGATAATGATTATGATGATGTCACTTGTATGTGAAAAATCAAGTTGATCGGTCATTCCGTTGCGACGTGAAGGAAAAATAAACACTATTTCGTCTTTTAGTATGAATTCAACAAAGATAAAAAAGTTTTGTATTTATTTGTTTTTAAACCCGAAAACTATAAATGTAGACTTGTTTTTTATTCATGTTTATCTCTGTCCTGTGCCTGGATTATGAACGCTATGTTCATCTGTATATATCGAGACGGTATATTTATTTTTTTTATTTATTAATAAAACATATAAGACATGAATATCATGATATTATATTCCCAGGAGTTGTACGAGAAAACTCATTTGGGACGGTACATAAAAAAAATAGTACATTTCTTGTAACAATACATAGTATAATTTAAACAATAAAAATTTAAACAAATTTTAACAATCTATGAACTTAATATTAAAAAAGGAAAGTACACTTAACGTCTGCACTATCTGTATCTTACCCCGGTATGTTCTACCTACTTGTCATATCGACATCATATGATCGAAACAAGCCAATGAATAACCGCAAACAATTAGTCCACGTTCTTAATAATCCGATAAAACTTATTTTCACACCTAATACTATAAATTTCTGTATAAATACGTAGATTTTCCGAAGGACTATTTTTCTTTGATGGGATACCGTTGACATATTATGTATCACATAGGACAGGTGGCGCTCGCAGTGGCCGTATTCGGCATTATTCATTTTAAAAGAAATCGGCCAGTGCTCAAGTCTTGACAGTACTGTCAATCAGAGATAATGTAGAACTACTGTCAGTGACAGATCATAATGTAAATATCTGCGGAATGTCATTGTGGTATTTGTTAATAAACTTTTGTGCAAGTATTGTATTAAAATAGTGTAGAATAAAACTACGTTTATCGCGTGGTTAGTAATAATTGTTGTTTGAGTTGATTTTCACAGAATTACAAAAAAATAGTCATTTATAATTACATTACTTACATGTTATGTAAGTACTTATATGTAGTACAAATTAATGAACATTTTTAATAGATTACCTATAAAATTAATCACGGCTCGCCACTGTGGTACGGTGCACCAATACTCTGTGCGAGAGGTCTACAGTGTGCATAAGGATCAGAAGAAGAATATTGATAAAGATTGTCGAAAAAATTATTAACATATTACAACAGAGATGAAGATCATTTAAGAGGAGGTAATATAGAAGTCGAGGCATCTACAGGGCTTATTACCTGTCATTAGCTGATTTAAGTGGCCACTTTACACACCTGAAAATTTTATTTTTTCAATTCCTATACTTCTTCATGGACCAGGTGGATTTATTAACAATATTTTGAGTTTGTCCAAATTTTTGTGGACAATGCAGTTGTTGAAAAGTACGCTAAATGACATAACTGATTTTTTTTTCGGAAATAATTGTGTATGAAAAAAGCGGCTGAGAATTTTGATGAATAGATTTTTGAACATGCAAATGCAAATTAATGATTCTCCGATACGAAAAACATTTGCACGTCGGCGTCGGATTGATTAGGCTTAACTAAAATCGACGTTTCGTTATCCCGTTTTCCGTACCCCAAAACTGAATCGATTAGGTTGGTTTTTTTTTTTGACAAAGAGTATCAGAATTGCATTTTCTGCGATGGTACCTTTTCCATTTAAAAATATAGTTATCGTATTTGTATGCCGTACGTCCGAAGAGGGCAGATAAAACCTAGCGCTTTTTTGGGTTTTTCGAAGGTCCTAGTTCCGTTGATTTTTTTTGTTAATTCAGAAAATAAACAGCAATATTAAAAATGTATACAAGAGTATAAAAGAAACCATAAAAAAGGCCAAATAAGTTTTCCACACAAATTTTATTATAAAAATCCAGTTCAGTAAGATATAAATATAGAAGTGCATGTGTGCGAGTTTTTGTATGTGAGGATGCGTGGCGTGAGGGAGTGGAGTGTGGTTTTGGTAGGTATGTGGATATGTGTGTGAGTGTATATGGGTGTGAAGGTGGGTTAATGGACAGGGTGAATGTGTGTTCGATACGAGTGAATAGAAACATCTTAAATTTATAATGCGAAAAACTTTTTTTTTTTAAGAATTTTTTTGTAGACAAGGACTGGATTCAACTCCCTGGGGAGCTGTTTATATTAACACATTACAACAGAGATAAAGCCATTAAACCAGCCATTGACAGGTCATAAGCCCTGTAGATGCCTAGACTTCTATATTACCTTCTCTCAAATGTTCTTCATCTCTGTTGTAATGTGTTTATATAAACAGCTCCCCAGGGAGTTGAATCCAGTTCTTGTCTACGAAAATTTGGACAAACTCAAAATATTGTTGATAAATCCACCCGGTCCATGAAGAAGTATAGAAATGGAAAAAATAACATTTTCACGCGTTGCCTTGTATGAAGGTGAAATAATTCAATTAGATAATTCTCTCCCGCATAAATAAAAGTTTCAGCTCTTTAACTTTACAAACATCAACAGATGAAAGAATTGAAGGAACATAGATGTTCAAATATGGGCAGAATGGTGAATGTTACACAGTGTGTAAAGTGGCCACTTAAACTAGCCATTGACAGGTCATAAGCCCTGTAGATGTCTAGACTTTTATATTACCTTCTCTCAAATGTTCTTCAACTCTGTTGCAATGTGTTTATATAAACAGTTTTTGTTTTTAAATAATCGTTTTTGAATTCTTATTTTAAAAGTAGATTTACTGCAGTTAATTATACCTATGCAATTAAACAATAAATTATCATTACTCGCCATACAATGCACAATTAATCGATAAAACAAAACAATAGGGACACGCCAGAGGTAAATATAATATATAATATGTGAAAAAATCACTGCTCTAGTGTCATAATGCAGGGAGAAAATACGAGTATACGTTTTTATGAAGTTAAGTGAGACCGAGTTTCCTCCTAAGCCTAGATTACGATTTTCAATAAAAAATATTCGTGGCAATAAAAAAAATATATCTACAAATCTATATTTTCTTCAGTTTTTATTAAATTAACGTGAACTTAACTTTAACAGCTCTCTTTTATAAACTTTAAAAAATATATTTTTTCAGTATTTCTTTTTTTGTATAGATAAGTACTGAATAAAATTTCAACAGAGATGGTAAATTTCTTTAAGAATATGTTAAAATATACTGAATGGTAAATGAAAGTGTGAAATACGACCACAAGCCAGTAAATATTAAGTTATAAGATCGATAATTGCCTACATATTATAATACCTTCTCAGAAATAATGTATACTAATATAATAAATAACTATAAATAACTATATATATTCATGTTATATTTATCAAAGTAATGCTGAGCGTTGACCTAAAAGATCAAAAGGTATGTTAATGTAATATTTTTATAAACACGAGGTTTAACGGGATTTTTCTTTTAAATGAATGCAGACTTGTGACCTAAATACAAGCAATACCAGAAAAGTACTGCATAGCAAAATACTTTGATTGTAATATTATGCTTAATGTACTTTTCCCAGAACAATGCATTATTATGGATTGTGTATTTAAATTTATTTTATATCTAGAGCAATCGTTTATTATTTTATAGTTATGATGCTCAGCTCAAGCTTTATGAATAATATTTGCTTTTCAGAAATGACAATTAACATCTAAATCCAAAAACACACCTTTATCTGTTTTTGCAAATATTTTTTTTACAAAAATATGCAAAATATTACGAAATAGGATTGTACTAATTTGTACATAATATCTTAATAAAGGAGTGCGTTGTGCGTCATAAACGGGTACGTAAAATGAATCATTAGTAGTAAAAAACAAGGTGTGTTTGTTCTAAATTAAATTTTCTGAATACAGTAATAAATTGAAAAGCGTCTCTATCTGAATATAGAAATAAATTGGAGCATGTATATAATACTCGGTTTATTAGTGTAGATGGACTAGCTCTCCCTAAATTCAATAATAAATACAGGAAAAGAACAGTAGAGTACAATTTACCAAAAATGTATAATATGCTCCCATTAAATATTAAAAAAAAACATAAAAAACTTATATGGCTCAAGAGAAAGACGTCTACTAAAAATCTGGCTTTTAGAACGTGTTTTTTTTTGTATTGAAATATTTTGTGTTTTTATTTTGACCATTTTTTTATTTTTTATTTTTTATTTTCGATGTACATGAGAATATACATATATATGTTTTTTCCATAGTTATGAGTTTTTATATGTTTATAGAATTTAAGAGATAAGATTATGTATGTATATTAGAACATAACTAGAAGCACCTGCTGACAAACTGCATTTTATGCAGTTCAGTAGGACTTGATAATTTATGTGATAATTTTTGTTTGCTTTTGATAAATATATAAAAATTAGAAAAATGGCATAATTCAATAATTGTTTTTAAAGATTAAAAAAATATATGTGCCGTTTTTTTATGCAGAACTCTGAAAGCATGACTCATAAAACGTATAATTCGTTCGTTTTGGTAAGTACGATAAAACCATCGTACGAAGTACAGTCGGTCACGTGATTCGAGGAATTTATTTGGTACTACAAACTACGATCCTGTTTCGTAACGTTTTAAAAAATGTTTTAAACCACAAACACAATAAAAAATAAGATATGTTCATAATTTAACGGCAAGAATCGGGCGTAAGGCTTACAACCTAGCGTGCAGATGTGCCAGGGGTTTGTATGTAACGGGCGTTATATAAATTTCAGCGCAAACACGACATAATTATTTTTTTACCGTGATATATCGCTGTTTTTACTCGGCCCAAATTATTTCACAGTGGAATGGCGTGTTTTCAAAATAAACATGTTACATTGATAAAACGTGTAGAATTTACGAGTCCCAAAATGTCAGATGGCTAGCTCTAATTAATGTTAATGTTAAGTGAATTAAAGAAATTCAATAAAGAGGATTATAAGTCCACATTGCGCATTGGTGTGATGGCTGAAATGCTTACCTCACACACAGGGGTTACGAGTTAGACCCAATTATTTTGTTATTTATTTATATATACGCCCAATGGGCATTTATATAAGGACATATTTATATATGGAAAATAATAATAAAAAAAGTAGAAAGACACAATGTTATACAGGGTGTTCTTTAAACCCTGTCATACCTGAAACCACGATAATCAGTATGGGCCAGAAGAGATATAAGCATATTAAAAAACATATTTAGAACAAAGAAAATGAAAAAAAATAAATGGTTGCTTACTTCTGCAGGGGTGAATTTAGGGGAGCGCGGCGCAGTGTCAGACTTCCCCCTCCCCCCTCCTCGTTTCTCCCCTGCAGAAGTAAGCGGGTTGTGGTCCTGTGGCTAGTGTCTCGGACTCACGGACCAAAGGTCCGTGGTTCGAATCCCACTCTACCCCAACTCGATTCCATTTTCTAATAGTGAGTTATTTACAACTCATTGAAAATGGCCCTCAAAATTAAATATTTGGGTAAATCATAAGAACGCAAATATTTCTTTTTTTTTAAAAAAAAAAAAAAGCAACCATTTCCTTTTTTTGATATTTCTTTTTTTAAATAATTTTATTCGTTATAAAAATTTGTTTTATTGTGCCAATATGTCTTCTTGCTCATACTGATCATCGTGGCTTCGGACGTGACAGGGTTTCAATAAACACCCTGTATAGTAGACTTTGTGGGAGTGGAAGTGGGAGAGAGGTGTTTATAATTGAATTTGATTCGGTGATCGTTTGTAAGAAGACAACTTGTCATCAAAGAAATGAAGACTGGTATGTTTGTCTGCAGACCTAAGAATCCTGGGCATAGGGGAATGATATCCATAGTTACTTCTATGGTTATCGGTATGAAGGAGTAAGTTTTGTCTGAGGTTTCTAGTTGGGATATTTGATTTTATTAAGCCCAGTAGTTCAGGCGCATCAAAGAGTGAGTTGAGAATTTTAAATAGGACAAGAAGGTCGGATTTATTTCGACAGTCTTGAAGAGAAGATTATATTTAAGCTAGTTTCTAACTCATTATACGCATATTGGTATCTGGATAAGCCCAACCTCCAGCCTATCTTTCTCAAAAATCGAAATTAGATCAACAATAAAAATTTTCGGGCAATACTTATGAACAAACGACAAATAAATCATTACACTTGAACCAAATAAGAAGATTACTACCAAAAATATTATTGCGTATTTATCTCAAGCATTACCCAAAACAACCTTGTTAAGAGTTAAACATATTGCTACAGTGCTTAACTACAGTGAAAAACCCGAAATTTTAAATTTTTCAATACACATTTAGATGTGTAAATAAATTTAGTATATTTTAAAATTTACAAATTACAACAGGGCTGGAGAATACCTTGGAGAAGGGAATATGAAAGTCTAGGCATTTACAGAGCTTATGACCTGTCATTGGCTGGTTTAAGTGACCATTTTACACACTTCACAACAATAAAGGTTTCAGCTCTTTTACTTCACTAAAATCAACAAATTGAAGAATTAAAGAAATATGCATGTTAAAACATAGGCAATATGGTGAATTTTACACAGTGTGTTAAGTGGCCACTTAAACCAGCCAATGATAGGCCATAAACCCTGTAAATGCCTAGACTTCCATATTCCTTCTCTAAGGTATTCTTAATCCCTGTTGTTGTTTGTTGATCTTAATGACTCTCGAGGGGGTGAAATCCAGTTTTTTGTCTACAAACATTTGGACAAACTTAAATATTGTAATGTTTTAAAATAATTAAACATTGAAATGAGATAGTTTACCTTTGTAAAAATATAGTATTTATAATCTACTTAAAATAATTCACTTCAGTCAGACGCTTTGCACACCTTAAAGTCTGATTATCTTAGAATATGTTCTTCAGATATATCTCACTGTTGCTTTGGGCTAGTGATTATAACCTTAGAGTAATATTATGCCACAGGCTAATAGAGTCGCCCATACAGACAAAAATAATATATGATTATCATTCATAATGTAAGCTAGAGTTTACAGCAATACAACGGGTCGTAGGTACTCAGGTCAAGAATTGCAAGCACAAACCGAAACCGTCCGTTACACGTTTGTTGTTAAACTAAAAACCAAACCAAATAATTTAAATGTTTTTGTTCTATGTTATAGAGCAAAAGGGCTTCTCAAGAGCGAATCATTACTCTGAGGAAATAACGAACAAAATATAACACCAGACAGGCACACCATTTAACGCCCATGATAATATGAGTGATCTTCTGTGTTTAGTGTAGGATAGGTGAAAAATGTGTGTGTGACTGGAGAGAACGGTATTTTAATGGAGCGCTTTGAAAATGTTTGTATATTATAGTTCTAAGCCCTTACCCGAGCCACCTTCCCGTCTAGATACCACTGCAGCTTGATGTTGGTTCCGTTGGCCAGGGTCTCCAGCGCTGGCCGGCTCCAGGTGACGTGTTCCCAGTGGTCGGTCATGATCGCTGCGCAGAGCATGGCGGTGGAACAGCTGAGGAAGGAAACAAAACGAAATTTTAAGAGGTTATGCGGCGGGAAAGTGGTTTAATGAATAGGTATTTGAATAAAGTTTTTCCGTCATTCGCTCGCAGATGCCTCCCAAAACGCACTGTGAGAAAACGACAACCGCGCGTCGCGTCGGATTGATTATGCCTAGCTAAAATCAGCAAAATTAAGGTCTCGTATCTCTGTTTGTCACACCCGAAAACTGAATCGATTTGGATTTTATTTAAAGATTGAGTATCAAATATAAATTTTCTGTATCGGCACGTTTTGTTCTCCGCAAAAATAGTTAGAAGACGGCAGATAAACCTTGGCCGTTTTAGGATTTTTGATAATCCTTGCTCCTTTAAGACAATTTATTTTTAAAAAGTAAAAAAAAAACGATAAAAACACGTCAATGGTGTATATCTATAATGTTTTAAAAAAACATCCCTGTAATGCCATTATCCAGAGAGAAAATACGGGTATACGTTCTACGGTTTACGGGTAAAAATCAGATCTTACCCAGACCCCGACGTGATTAAAATATAAAAAAAACGATCTTCTTAGGAATCGAACCCGGGACATCAAGTATGGTAGGCGTATGCATGTGCCAACCCTTACAGTACGAAGCTGACTTTTTTCATTCGATTTAATTTTGTCACTCAATTGCATTCTCCTCTTTTTTTCTTCTTTTTTTTTAGTCTCTCTTAAAACTCGAGTCAAAAACTATCAACACGTCGGCGTCGTCCAGGATTCTGGATTTATTTCACACACAGAAGTTTTAAAAGTGTATGTAGCAATACTTTGTAAATAATACAAATTATATTTTTCTTTGTCTTTAAAAGAAGCTTTAGAATTGATTATCTCAATTAATGGGGTTGGTTTTCCTTTTTGCAGGACATTTTATTATTTAATCAATGAAACTAGAGACCAGTTAACCCTTAATAATGAGTGTCGAAACTTATCACGCAATCCTTTACCCCTTACCACCTACATTCTTCTGATAAGTTATTAATTTAAAAATGCCTTATCCTTGAACACATGTAAAGCTGCGATTCGTGTTTTTTACACATTACGATACTTGTATAAAAAACATAAAATATATTGTGAAATCACAAATTACGAGACTGAGAACATTTTAGAGAAGAAAATATACTTACGCAGTGTGTAAAGTGGACGCTTAAAGTCTAAAATATTATCCATCTCCATTGTAATTTGTTAATCTTAATAAGTCTCTAGGAAGTGAAATCCAATATTTTGTCAGCAGTTTGGATAAACTCAAAATAGTGTAAAAGCTTTAAAAATTAAAAATTAAAAATAAATACAAACAAAATGAAATATTTTTTATGTACCTACTCATCTTAAAATTCGCAATATCCTATTATAATTATAATATTTAGGGCTTATACTCGTACATATATAGAAGTAGATGATAAAGATGTGTATCATATAGGATTGGTTCTGGACTTGATAGTTATAAAACGAGTCTGATTTCTTTTTTTCTCTCGCAATATAATTCTTAAACTTTTCTCAATGTTCAAAAATATTTTACCTTTTTTTTTTCATATTTATGAATTTATTTTGTTAATATTTTTAGTTACTCCTGTGTATAAACTTGTTACTATTGTTAAAGTAATGCAATTTTATTATTTTTTATTATGTATTTTTATATGTATGTATATATATATGTGTACACATATATTTTTCTTCTTCATATTTATGTTCAACATAGGTATTTATTTTTAGGGTAATTTATGCCGTTTGTGTAAAAATAAATAAATAAATTACGAAAATAATGTAAACCTCTGAACAGAACTCTAATTTATTTTATAATAATAAGTACTCACCCCCTTTCTCTTACATTACTTTACGATATTGTTTTTGTAATATAACTTTCTTAACTGTAATTTTTAATTGCTTTCAATATTGTTTTTAGAAAAAATGATTAACAATTTTTATTCTGTCTATGGTCGATTTTTGGTAAAATTTATCAACGTTTAAAAACATGTCACACAACACTCTTACACCAGTAACTCTACATATTTGACAATATATAAAACAATATATTTGCAAATCACCAGCAAACAAATTAAAATCAGATTTTAACAACGAATCAAGGTCATTCATAAATATATTAAAAAGCACAGGTCTTACATTGGAACCTTGAGGTACGCCTGAGCCTACAGCTATTGGAGAATATACAAAGCCATTAACTAGTGCAAATTTTAATTTGTTTAAGTGATAGTTATTTTGCGTTGGTAACATTTATTGTGAAAAAAAAAACCATATTAGAACAACAAAAAAATAACCTAAAATATATTGAAAAATAATAATCAAAGAAATTATGCATAATTTATTTGTTTTTATTATTATGATATTATAAACGTTTATGGAAAGTTGTTTTGACTACCTAACTAGGGTTCTTTAGCCCGTTCTAAGCCCGTCAAAAAAAAAATATAAAACAGTCATCAATATATAGAAACAATAATAAAGGTAGTAGACATAGTGAAAAGCATAGTAAAATACATTGTAAAAATACATATTAAAAAATATAGTAAAAACATATTTGAAAACTCAGTAAAAACAAAATACATAGTAAGAAACATAGTAAAAGACATAGTTAAAAAACATATGTAAAAACCCAGTAAAATACATAGTAAAAACAAAATACACAGTAAAAAAATATAGTTTAAGACATGGTAAAAAAAAATGTGTATGGCAAAAAACATATTTATTACACATAATATTCAGAAAACAGAAAAGCAAATTAACGTAAAATGAAAATATTAGAGCATAAATTATAAATTACATGATATGACGCATTTTATTTTCAATGTTCTGTTTACTGATATTTCATTTGTAACCAATATCTTTTTAATATAACCGGATAAGAAAAAAAATAAGCTTCAATAAATCTTTCATTACAGCTTTGTTACATGACGTCAAAAAGTATAATATTTTATCATTTTTGAAGGCTCGGATCACAAAATAAATGGGTAAAAAGCTTTCAGCGTGGCATCACTTCAAGCTGTTATTAATATTTGCGAGCTTTTACTAACAATATTGCGTTTCACATTTTAACTCAAAATCAGAGAACTCCATTTATTATACAAAATAATACTTCGGAGTTCAAATGACACGAGACACAGTGTGCATTATAATATCAATATGATAAATTAAAAATACCTGCTGTTATTATAATGAAATATTTTATATACCTAAATATTAAAACAATGAACCATTAAAAAACGTAAATGAATAAATAAAAAACACTTATGGAACCCTTTAAAGAAAATGTGGTGGTAGAGGAATTTAATGAATAGGTATTTGTACATAGTTTTTCTGCCACTCTCTCGCATATGTCTTCCCGATATTGTGCAAAAAAGGCAACTGTACGTCGGACTAATTATGACTAATAAAAATCGACCAATTCTAGGTTTCTTAGTCTCGTTTTTCGCACCCCAAAACTGAAATGATTTTGTTTTTTTTTACAAAAAATATTGGAATGATGTTTTGTGTCTTGGTAGATATTTTATTTTTTTAAATTATTTTATCATATTTGTATACCGTACCTCCAAAGAAGGCAGATAAAAGTGGACACTTTCATGGGTTTTTGAATGGTTCTAGCACTTTAAAGCAAAACAATAGAGACACATCAATGGTAATTGTCTATAGTATGTGAATTACTGCTCTAGTGTAAAGTACCATAATCCATGGAGAAAATACGAGAATACATTTGTATAAAGTAAATTCAGTCCGCGTTTCCTCTTAATAAAAATAAATAAGGTGCATTATTATTATTGTAAATTTTAGTAAACAGTTATTTCAGGTAGGTAATTGAAAATCATGTTTATGTAAATAAAAATCTTTTTTACCATCTATTACTAAAACAATTTTAACCAAATACTCAACCGCAGAATTAAGAATAATCCAGAAGGAGCGTAGAATCATATTTGAATACATTGGGCTGTGTCCGAAAAACCCCCTACTTTGCCCCATTTTCGCTGCGCACATGCGTGAAGTCGTCGCGTGATGTTGCCAGATCGCGAAAAATATAATCCTAACACAAATATAATATTTTTAAAAAAAGCAATTTTTCAATTTCTCGAAAATATAATTGAACACGCGAAAATATTTATTTACACGACAGAGTAGATAAGTAAAGGATCATTTTATATGAGTAATTTAATTTATAAACTCTAAACATAAAAATTAAAACAAATTTTATTTTACATAAAACGAATATTTTTATTAATTAGGAAATATTTTTTTATGATTTAAAGGTAATGTCGGTCAAATGTCCACTCCGGTGTTGTTTAATCCGAGAGGTCCAATTTTCATTATTTCCCTCATTGGATGAGCAAATTACGTAAAAAAAAATACTACCCTGGTAACACTAACAAAATGACTATTTTGTTTTCTCTGACAATCTGACTGATGGAAAAACAATCCACTTTTTAAGTAATGCATTAGCTACTTACACATGCATTTGCTACTTACACATGAAATGTGATCTCAACCCGTTTTTTTAAGATCCCAGAAGTATTTGTTCACTTTAAAACGACACAACACGGCATAGTTGAATTCAAATCGGGAGTTGCGTACTGAGCGACGTCTATAAAGAAACTAATGGGTCAAAACGTAAAACTACTCTTTTAAGAGTAGTTTAGTCACCTTTTTTTCGCGTATGCGGTTTCTGGACTTTTCTTAATTCTACACATGTACTCAACACAAAAGTTTTATTTAAATTAATTTCTATTTTGAGCGTTAATATGTTCTATCTTAATCTATTGATTCATAATTTTCAATAAAAGTATCTTAATAACAGAAATCCAATGTTGTAGTCGTTGGATTCTAGAAGTAAATAAACTTACGGAAAACAATGAAAAAAAGCCGGAAAAACAGATCTGCCCTTGGGAGGAGGGTGAAATTTCCTCTCGTAAAATGCGCAAGTAATTTAATATCTTCGCTGAGGCTAATGGTTCTTGTATAAAACTGCTTTCAAGGCATCGCTAACTTAAGCAATATAAACGTATTTATATCAGAACTTAATTGCAATCGTGCTCTACTTTGGAAATTCACAACGCTTGTTTCGATGTCCCTATTACGTACCGAGTGGTGAGATTTCTTAAAACTTAAGGGGTTGTTTTTTTTGTTTAAAATATATTTTAAAGCACAAATTCACCCTTTACTTAATTTACCTCAAAATTAACGGTGGTAGGTCAGAAGACAGTACGCATTCGTTTCCAGGGGTCGTATTCTGGATCTTTTCAATCCCCAAAGAGTTATTAATTTAAAGATTTTTATTTTTTATTTGCTTCGTTTAATAGCCACACCATGGAATTCAGAATAGTCCAGAAGGAGCGTAGAATTATATTTGAATACATCGGACGGTGTCCTAAAAAACCCCCACTTTGCCCCACTTTCCCGAGACCCCTTGCATGACAGGCAAACGCGCTAACCACTACACCACGAGGCTGACAAAATACTTTTTTACAATAAGACATATTATTTAGAATTCGTCCGAAATTTACTAAAATCTTTTTTTTGCTGCTGAAGAGCGCATGGGTGGTTGGGATTCTAATCTCTATTTTAGAGTTGTCATTGTTTAAATACTAAAATAATGTACGTTTATGACTTGTGAATAAACTGACTTTCAAAACGTGTGAAATATTCTGATTTTTTAAACTGAAAAATATTTTTTTACCGAATACAACCCTCGTTAGAAAAAAACTCTCCTAGTAAGAAGTACTTCGTTTTGAATTTAAAATATAGTACTGTTATTAAATTACAAGTGTAGCATAAAATGATAATACAGTAAATAAATCACTGAAATTACTTGGCTTCATTAACAGAATATCCTCTGATTTTACTCATGTCCGTACAATCAAAACTCTTTATTGCTCAACTGTTCGCCCTCTTCTTGAATATGCCTCAGTGGTCTGGTCTCCATTCTGTGTCAATCGCATAAATCACATTGAATCAGTCCAACATCGCTTGCTTCGAAAAATAGCGTGGATGCTTGGACTAGAGAGAGATAATTATTCTTATGCTGAAATAGAGTCAATGTTAAATATTTCTAGTCTACAAAAACGTAGAACTAATATTGACTCCATATATATGTTCGGCATACTAAATGGTATAATCGATGTTCCATCATTACTGGGACAAGTAAAATTCAATATTCCGACTCGTAGATTGAGAAACAATGAAGTACTGTTCATCGATCAGCATAAAACAAACTATGGCCTAAATTCTCCAATGACCCGCCTTTGTCGTATTGTTAACTCAAGACAGGATCTGGACTTTTTTGGTTTAAGTTTACAACGATTTAAACGAGCACTAAATAAATAGTCCAGATCTTGTCTCGATGTCCCTTATGTTTGTCAATGCTTCTTTCTTTTTTCTTTAAATGTTTTAAACTACTCTTTTATTGTAATATTTAAACCTTATAAATTGTATACATGGACAATGTCCGTTAATAAATAAATAAACAGTGTAATTATTTTGAAGCCTCAAAATGAAATATTTGGGTAAATTATAAGAACGCAAATATTTCTTTAAAAAAAAAAAATAGCAGAAATGCCGTGTATAAATAAATAAAATACAACTTTTTACTTTAAACACAAAATAAAATACAACAGTGAGGATAATCATACAAAATATGTGACGTTTATTAAAAGATCCCATATTATAATGGAATTATCGTATAAATTTGATAGCAGCGCAAAATCGTTATTGTCCTGTTGTTTGATAAAACATTTTCATATATTTTAAACACAGGTTAAATTTAATGGACTAAATAATTGACTCATATAAATGCACTTTTATACGGTAGAAGTAGAGCACTTGGTTATAATTTTTTTTTTTTTAATCGCGCATAGTCAAAGTAAATATATTTTTCTGTACTATTAAATGTTTCTACTGCAATAACGCTTTAGAAAAAAAAAATTCGGTCCGTTTTAACTTCTTTATTGAGATAACGTTGGATTTTACAAGTAGCACTAACGTCAGATAGTTGAAATTAAGTGTAGGTGAATAATTCCTCGATGTTCAAAGGCGAATTGTGAAAATGCCCAACGTTCCTCCTTCCTACGAGGCAATTACTGCATTCTACACCCGACTGAGCACGGAACACGTACAACTTCACGCCTTGGAATGAAATAAGGAAAATGGCGTTGATTGGAGAACTATTTTAATCAAAGTTTATACTAAAAAGAAAAAAAAAAACAGGCGAACGAAGTCACGTTCCCCGTATACCTTATAATCAAGAAAACTATCACAGTTCAGTAGCGTCTATACAAGCGCATTTCTTTTAGACATTTTGGTTCGAAATAATTAAAATCACAATTGTTTTTAATAACTCAAATTTGAGTTCACGTACCAATTATAGGAAAAAAATACGTGTATTCATAAAATAGATGTTAAAATCCATGATTTTTTTCTAGTATTGTAAATGTTAAGGGAAAGATCTCTGTGGAATAATCTACTAATTAATGTTAGAGACGCCCCTTCTTTATTTACATTTGAGTCCAGATTAAAATGTCACTATCCGAATATTTAAATTGTTCCTTTATCCTTCTTCTTTCCTTCTCATCTCCTCTCCTCTCTTCATAGTATTGTGTTATTTTTTTTATTTGTATTTATTTTTGTTAATCTTTGCTTTTAATTTTTGTAAAAAATTATAAGATTCAATTTGTCCGTGTATTTATAATTTTTTCAAACTGAACGGTTTGGGTAGGTAGGAAAAAATTGCCTTAAGGCAATATGCCCGCCCTTTTATTTTTATATATTGTATATGTATATAAAGTGTCAAATAAATAAATAAAAGATCTGTGAAAAAAATATTATTTAAAATAGGGATTGATTGTCAATATGCTGAGTTTGTTTAAATGTTTATAGACAGGTATTAGATTTTACGACATGAAAATTTAATACAAATTAATTGGTTAGATTTTTCAACGAGAGCGCAGGTTTTTTACAGTAGAATATTTTTTTAATATTTATAAATCAAAAACACACAAAAAATTAAAATAAAAATTATCAAGTCCTACTGAACAGCATAAAATGCAGTTCGTCAGCAGGTGCTCATAGTTAAGTACTAATATATAAACATTATCTTATCTCTTAAATTCTATAACATATAAAAACCCTTTTTACAATGGAAAAAAAATATGTATTCCCATGTGCATCGAAAATACACACGTAAAAAATACAAATTGGTCTAAATAAAAAAGAAAAGCACAATTTCTTTTTATTTAAAAAACTTTGTTCTAAAAGCCAGATTTTCAGCATACGTCTTTCTCTTGAGCTTGATAGTTTTTTTTTTGTTTTTTTTATATGTAATGGGAGCATATAAAGACAAAAAAGGCTTAAAAAATAGCTGAAATTAAAGCTTTATTTTTTTATGTATGTCATTTTGTTGATTGATTTTATTTTTTAATATGGCCCTTATTATTTCCGGAAAGTGTAATGTAGAAAATAAGACTTAAAGAAAAAGATAAATAAAAAAAAATCCCCTTAAAAAAATATCAATAATGTAATTTACAAATTATATTTTGATGTTCTTTCATTATTTACTTTAGTACTTACTGTTATTTGGCATATTATTTTTTACTTCAATTTTTTACATTTAAAACCGTATCTAAATTATTTATTAGGTTATTTTATTTTGTATTTAATTTTTATAATTTTTACTTCAATCTTTATATCTGATTATTTTTTAATGTTATTATTTATTGTTTATACTTTATTTTTACGGATTTATACGGGCACAGCCTAAAAAGCCCTAATAAGTTCACGAACTTGTAAACCAGTGTACTTTTGAATGGACAAATAAATAAAATATATTTTTACAATCAATTTCTGAAGTCAAAATGTGCCCTTACACTTTAAGTTGAGAGAATAATGTTGACAGAACTTATAAATAATAAATCTATAACGGCGGCCGTCAGGCGTGGGAAATGGTCTGGAGCCTGGGGAAGGGTCCATTGAAAGGGTGGCATTTTTGTCCTAGGAACTATATACAACTTATATAAGGCAGTGTGAGAGGAGGTGACTAGCACTTTCCGCCATATTTGATTCCTTTCTCTATATATCTCAAACCATGAGAATTTTGGGGGAAATCAGCTAATGGCTGGAATTAATATTCGGCTGGCGTTTGTTATTCGTTTCGGCAGATTTCAGAATTTTCAGACTTGTTTTTAATAAGGAAGTTTAGTAGTTTAAAAAAAAGGTTTACTATCCAAAAAAGACGAGATTTAATTTTTATGTGCCGTATTGTCAGCGCGATGATTTTTTAAACTTTTGTAATATTGAAATTACTCCGCCCGTGACGTCACAAGTTCTCCTCGGAATTTTCTGCTGATTAGTGAGTTGGTTTCCTGAAAACTGGAAATCTTTCACAAATAAAAAGACTATATTATTGGTTATATTGGAAAAAAACTTTTAACGTAGTTCGAAGTGTTCAATTTATTGAGATATTTTTGTGATTTTTTTCATACATTTTCGAGAAATTTCGCTCAGTACAATACAATTAAAAGTAGCACTGAATTTCTCCTTATCTCCAAAATATGTTAGAAATAGTATTAAAGCTGTAAACGTTGTAAATAATTTACGAGTCTTGAAGATGCCTACTTAGGCGAAAGCGCTCGTTGGTTAAAACAATAAAAAAAGTGGAACTGAACCAAGAAGTATTGTTGATAACTTTATTTATAATTTATCAAGAAATATCATCAAAAAAAATCAATATTATTGTAATAATAAATGGTTAAATATGATATCCAAACTTCACTGGTCCATTAGAGATAAGTCTAATTTTGTAAACTATAAAACTATGTAACTGTGGTGTAATGGTCAGCGCGTTTGCCTACCATTCAATTGGTCTCGGGTCCGATTCCCAACATGGTTGAAATTAGATATTTATTAACAAAGAGTGTTTCCACACCAGAGTATTTATTTGTCCCTGAAGCGTAAGACTGATCACCTTACCTTCATGTAACAAAAATGATCAAGATACGCTAAGAGTGGTGTACCAATGCAGTGCCCTATGCACCATTAGGTGCGGAAAAGGAATAATAATAAAATAAAATTTGTACTTTATGTTTCCTGAATAAAAGAAAATAAAAAAAATGTATTTAAAAACAAATAGAATCAAGATAAGCTGTGATTTGTACACGAACACAATTCTAAATCTACATGCCATCAGATGTGGATATAAAAATAAACAGTCATAAAAACTATCTTAAATTGTAATGTTTTTGATTGCTTATTATTAACAAAGACATGAAACCATTATACGTATCTTAAATTTTGGCAAGCATACTCACCATTCAGCCACGAAACAGTATATAATTTTAAGTTGCTCGCTGTGCATAAAAAAAGTCATTTTGAATATAATTTGGACACTGGCCAACTTTTTACAATAGCCAAAGATAAACGATATAAGGAGAAAATATACTAATATTACATGAAATATCACGCTAACGAGAGTTGACAACAATTTATATTAAAAGTTCTTCGACTCGTCTATTTAAAGTAATACTTTTAATAAAAAAAGGTTAAACGTATTCTTGATTTAAATTTGTTGCAATAGAGAGGGAAAACATTTTTGAGAAGGGAATATGGAAGTCTAGGTATTTACAGGACTTATGACCTGTCGTTGGCTGGTTTAAGTGGCCAATTTACACACTGTGTAACGTTAACCATTCTGCCTATGTTTGAACATCCACATTTTTTCAACTCTTTCATATGTTGACTTTTGTGAAGTAAAAGAGCTGAAACCTGTGAGTTAAATTCATCAGGCTGAACCAATTCACCTACTAGGCAACGCCTGAAAACAATTTTCCAATTTTTATACTTCTTCTTTTACCAGGTAGTTAATTCAACAATATTTTGAGTATGCCCAAATGCTTGCAGACTGGCTGGATTTCTTCCCTAGAGAGTTATTTATATTTATATTTGATGCAACAGAGAAGAAAAACATTGGAAAATAGTTTTCAGGCGTTGCCTAGTAGGTGAATTGGTTCAGCTGGATTAATCTTACCCACATGATAAAGGTTTTAGCTCTTTGACTTCACAAAAGTCAACAGATAAAAGAGTTAAAGAAATGTGGATGTTCAAACATAGGCAGAATGGTGAATGTTACACAGAAAGTAACGCCATATCACTCTGTATTTGCATACAGACCTCGTTTCCTCTACATTCATACATCTTCTCATGCACGCGCGCCGATTATTCCGACATTCGACATGTCGTCGCGTTGAGAAACAAGGTTCTATCAAACAAAATATGTTTATTTACTTTGAAATTTTATAGTGTTTATATTTAATTGTCGGTTCTATCCGCATCAAAATTTAAAAAAAAACGAAATCAATCCTTAATTAGTATTAAGTTTATAAAGACACTATTAATAAAAATTGTTAGATAAAATAACGTCTTTATTTTAAACATTCATGTCTCAAAAAAATCATGAATCTACATAGAGCCTTGTTTCCCCAATGCGACGATATCCGTTTTCAAGTAGGTACTTTTTGGATTTGATCATGCCATGTCTTTCTCGGTCTTACTTGATTCCTGCGTCCATCAACATTTTCCTATATTTTATTTTGTTTATTAAATGTTTTTCGTAACATTATTATGAAAAGCGTTCATATATATTTTTTTGTTTTTGAATTCCTTAAACGAAGACTTCTACATTCCTTTCTCAAAAATGTTCTTCATTTCTGTTATAATATGTTAATATTAACAGCTCCCTAGGAGGTTAAATCCAGTAATTGTCTACAAATTTTTTGACAAACTTAAAACGTTGCTGATAAATCCACCAGGTTCAAGTATATTTTTTTTGTTGATTTTCAGGCGTCGCCTAGTATATAGTTGAAATAATTTAATTGATGAATCTCACCTGCATCAATTCAATTTCAGCTCTTTAACTTCACAAACATCAACATATGGTATCAAAAAAGACTTGATTTACTTGTATTGTATTGCATTTTTTAAACCTTTTATTTATTAATACATTTAAGATTATTTATATTTTTATGTCAACATTATATTGTGTTACCAAAATGTTTAAAGAGAGAAATCCCTGCAAAAAAACTGCTTTTGCAGTTTAGCGGGAATTACAAAAAATGTTTAGAAGAATGCTTATGTGAAAAGAATTTCAATAAAAATAAAAAAACGAGAAGAATTTAAGGAATATGAATAGTCAAATATAGGCAGAATGGTGAATGTTACAAAGTGTGTTAACTGGCCACATAAACCAGCCAATGACAGGTCACTAGACACCCATTGTCCTTTCTCTAAAATGTTCCTCATCTCTGTTGTAATATGTTAACATATTCAAAATAAATACTTTACTCATGTACGTCAAAGTTTTTAATATTTTTTGTGAATTTTCATTTATACCTTATATTATATTTGATAGCAAAAAATATATTTGATCAAACTTGTTATAGACGCGGTGGTTACTTGTTGTTGATACGATTTTATTCATAGCAAGCCAAGACATGAAATGCGGGTAATAAATATATGTTAATAAACTTACCTTGTTATTAAAAGAGTTCCCAGAAGAAAGAACACTGAAGGATGAACATTACATTCGCAATCGTCAGTTGTTTCTGTTTGAGCTTCCATGTTACTTAGTAATGTCTGTCTATCCTCATGAATTTCAAAATTTCAGCTTTGCAAGAACATTACGTCATTATTCTCATTCGCCTCATTTTTGTACTTCGACCGTCGAAATTTATTTATTTTATGATATCCTCGAAGGGTTGTCATTGTTTTACAATATCACATTCAATTCAAGTGAAAAAGTTACGTAACTTTAAAGTAAAAACAATGTATTTAAATATTTCACCGGTAAGCCTTCAAATATTTAAAAGTGAAAATAACGTTCGATTTTCTTTTGTTTTTTATTCCAAATACACTTACTTATATTAAAATATTATTACGTTTTTCTTTGTTTGGCATGTTTAAAAGTACTTATTTAGTGAGTTGATGACTATGATTATTTAGAATTTTTCGGAATTTCAAAAATCCAAAATGGAGACACGACTTAACTTCGCGACACTTTTTCTCCATTTGACAGATGGAGGTTAATTTTCTCGTAGGCGGCGCTAGAGGATTGGGGTTAGAAAATAATGAAAAACATTGCAAGCGCGCATGCGTTTTGAGAATCGAATCCAATAAAGTCATCGCCCGTCAAAAGCTACATTTTATAGAATGTAGAATGTTCGTGACAGCGAAGCACAAAATAATTTCTTTGTCCAATACACAGCAAGAGTCGTAAAAATTATTGTACACAGAACTATTACATTATGAAGTCTAGTATGATAGTACCGGGATTATTGAACGGGATTATTCCGTCTAGTTTTGGTACTTTTATTTATTTTGCAATGTTTTTTGCATGGAATTAAGAGACTATTCTTAATTCTATGGTTTTTTGTTACTTTTTGTATTGGTGGGTCCATTCCCATTGTTATTTTATTTTATTTTTTATGCACCTTTTTTTAGCACATCTCAATAGTTCCTGTCATCAAAATGACATTTCAATGAACTTATTTCGCGTTTACAAAATTTGCATCATAGCGAAGGTCGTGCTCCACCTAGGCATATATTTATGGAAAATTTATACTAAATTATTCCAAATATATTTTACACAAAGAATGTACATAGATTAAATATATATTATTACATTTTGGTAAAATAAAAAAGAAATTTTCATAAAAAACAGAATTCGAATTTTGTGTGATAGTTGATTTTAACTAACATTTTTGATGACATCAACAGTTTAATGTTCACAGTTGTTAATCTTGCTGGTGGTCTAATATATTTTCCAGACTTTTGATTTACTCTGATTCATCGTAATTCGTATTACCTTCGTCTTAATTTTGGTGTGCGTTTTCGCTCATTTCGACATCTAAAATATTTTTTCAAAATATAACAAACATATGTTTTTTCCAATGCTTCACAAAATATTTTGGAAACCCTACACTGGGCAGAACAAACCAAAATAATTATTTTCTTTCCTGTACTATTTTGTCTTCTGATTGGAATGTTCTATCTTATTTAAAAACTATTAAGATATTAATATATTCTGAATACTGATATATCAATGTAGACCATTGTAGGAGACTGCTGCGAGATATTACATAGATTTATATACTATTAAGCGTGTTGTCCAGGTGTTTATTGAAATATGTAAGTTAATGTAATAATATTTCATTTTTATTTTTGCTATTATTTAATTATGTACATGCTTCCATTTTCCATTATGTTGTATCCCAACTCAACACAGGGCCCTTGGCCTCAAAAAGTTTAGCATACGTTTTTTTTTTTGTAATATATATGTATTTGTTTGAATAAATAAAAACTAAAAAATTAAAACATACGAAAAATATGCGATCCTATCATGTAATCTATTTATACTTAGTAAAATAATGAAGTTTGAGCGGTTGTCGTCTCGGTCCATTTATACCAGATTCTGAAAAAACTTCAACTTTTTTTATACATTAGAGTAAAAAACATAGTTATTCCTAAATTTCAGTACTAGCAACTGAGCAAGTCAATTAAAATTGTTATTTACAAAAAATATATTTATTTATTATATACATATTTATCAGATCTACTTATAATTTTTGTAATGAAACGCATGACTTTTAATTTTGTACCTGTCATGTAAAAGCCCTCTGGGCGTATATAAGAAATAAAATATAAATTTATTAAAAAAATATTTCTAATAGCCAAAATAATCCCTTAGTTAGCAGAATAGCCTCGTTTGACAGTACATAATATTTTTTTGATTTGGCCTCCTTATGATTTAATAGCTTCTAAATAATAAACTAAGAGTATATTTTTCCGAGAAAATAAGTATTTACTCTACTAGTAGTTAAAAAATGTGGAATTAAAAGAATGAAAAAAAACTTTAACCTTTAACACGTTAACAAATTACAGCAGAGATGGAGAACATTTTAGATAAGAAAATAATATAGACGTCTCATTGATAAACGGCAGTGTTAAATACTTGATGAAGTAAAAAAAACGGAACCGAAAAATGTTTAGCTAATAAGGTAGGTATTTTTTTTTTATACGAAAAAGACCCAGATTATGTGTAACAAATCCTGTTCTGACCCTGATCAGCCCATCTATAATAATGGGCAGAGGTTGGAAAAAGTTAAAAGCTTTATATACTTGGGAGTTCACATGACTGTGGATGGTGGCATGAACATTGCACAAAGAGCCAGCAACCCGTTTAAGAATTGCTGGATCAACTTTCAACACGATATGTCTGAAATTTTAGTCTCGGTCAAAATGAAATGCCGATTATTCAACTTTTGTGTAATGCCAGTACTCCTATTGCTGAATGTGTGCGAATACTGGTACCTTACCAAAACTCAAAACATCGAGCTTCTGAGTTTTGGGAGAAAATGCTTGGGGAGAATACTAGGTACCTGCTATATGAGGGTAGATTTCGTAACCAACATTGAAGTCCTAGAACGAACGCAGCAGCCTCCTATAACGAACGTTTTGAGAGTGCGGCGGTAGACCTGACTCGGGGAAGGGCTGCGGATGCCTCAAGAGAGCCTTAACCTAAATTATCTCTTCATCGCTTTTGCGGGCTCCCGTCGTCCAGGAAGGCCATCGATGACAATCTTTCGGCTTTGATTCGGCGGAACTAAGGTTCGCGGGATTGACGTGGGAAGAGGGGAGAGTACTAGCTAACGTTAAGATCTCCTGGAGGCGCCTGGTGATGTCTACATGACTCACTTTGGAGCAGATATGGAAAAAGAAGAAAGAAAGAAGAATACGGTTAGTAAAATCGTGTCAAAAAATATCGGAAAAAAGACATTTAAAAAGGAGGTTCCACAGAGTAAAAATAGTTCAAGTTAGCGTGTTTAACTACATTGCGTCAAGTCCCGGATTTAGTTATTGAGCATTGAAATATGAAGATTTAATTTTATAATATAGCAAATAAAGAATACCTAGTCATCATCATTCCATGTCCGCTACCTAATTAGGGCATGTGGTGTCCACAAAGAGCCTCCAGGCATCTCTGTCTGCTGCCAGTTCCTGTGCATCCTTCCAAGTCACGTTCGTAAATGTTATGAAATATTTGTATATAACCACATACCTATATTTCTTTGTCTACTGGTTTCTAGACGTACCCGTCTCTACATGAGGACACCAATTAAACCAACATGCAAAACCCACTATACGCCTTCACCAAGTTGTTGCACAAAAATATAAAAGCGGCGTGCTGATAGGCCACATGCCCTTTTTTCCATTTTTTATTAATTAAAAAAAACCCGTTAGGGCTAAATACGAAATATTATAAGGTCTAGTCGTATTATGTCTCGTCTTGTTAGTGTACTGTAGCTATAATAGTATAGTATATTGTATATAATAGTATAGTATATTGTAGCTATAATATACTTTGTCAGGTTGATTTTAAATTTGTCTTTAGTGTAATTTTTCAACTGGTAGGGTAAGTCATTGTAGTGTTTAAGTCCATTATATAGTATTTTTGACTGTCCTACGTTGTTTTTTTTTTTTAAATGTGGTAGTGTTCTTTGGTATTATATTTGTGTATGTCAGCATTTTTTGTTATTTGTTGTGTTATCGTCATGTATGTTTTTGCAGTGTAATTTTGTGTACAATTTTCAGGCTCAATTTTCGTTCCAATAAGTATTTTTTATTATTTCAAACCTGTGTGTTTTTCGAACAGTTCAGTCGTAGGTGTCAGTAACTCAATCACAAATAACTATCGACGTGGTTAAAAGCATGCTAAGCATTTGAGCGATTACAATGAACAATAATGAACATGCTTAAGTTATCGCAATCATAAGTCAACGCGTGTGTAATCTCTAAGTCAACGCTCATGTCGGTTTGTTTTTTGTTTTCCTCGTAAATAAATACAGTTCACGGGCAAAAAATCGGCGTTTACCATAAAAAATAATACAATATGTTGCATTTGCAAAATAGTAAGGAGTATCTCATAAAAAAAGTAAAAATTAAACGGCAATTACTATGGCGGCTGCTTTTCTTAACATTTGGCTTTCCAACCGCCGGCTAAATACTATAAATAGCATGATAAATAATAAATAAATAAATAAAAATAGCAGTTTTGGAATATTTTCCATATTTACACCGGTGAAATTCAAATATATGATTGCGCAGCAGAATTATATATCGCGAATCGTAAATATTTTGACATTTGAAATTCGGTGTTCATGGATGTTTCATTGTGATCGCGAATACGATAAACAACCATGGTGAGAAATTGTTATCACGTCGCTTATTAGCACGTCGATAGTTATTTGTGATTGAGCTACAGGTACAGTAAGTTGTATGTCAGTTTATTTATTATTTTGTTGTCTTTGTATCCTTGTTATGTCTGCCTTGTTACCGGTTCCCCAAAAGGCGATCATGTAGCTCAAATGTAGGGTTGTGGCCCTGTGGCTAGTGTCTCGGACTCACGGACCAATGGTCCGTGGTTCGAATCCCACTCTACTTCAACTTTGTTTCCATTTTCTAATAGTGAGTTATTTACAACTCGTTGAAAATGGCCCTAAAAATGAAATATTTGAGTAAATCATAAGAACGCAAATATTTATTTTCCAACAACAACATAAGCTTCGTACATCCTATTTTTTCCTTAATCATGCATTTACTTTGGTGGGTCCGTCCATGTATTTTGTCCATTTTAATTGCCTTAAAAGTTTTTGTATTGATTGTAATGAATAAAGTGCAGTTTCAATGAATTTTTAAAGTAAAATAGGCAACATTGCAATTTTTGGCGGGAACAATAATAATATTTTCCCGCGTTTATTGAAAATTTAGTACCATCTACCGATATTTTTAATAATAACTTTGTTTTTTCTACGAAAATAATAATAGTACACTCAATAAAAAAGTTATTTGATATCAGAGGTTTTGTATTTTGTTTCCGTTGTCTTTTTACTTTTTGTTTCATTCTTTGCTTCGAATGGGTAAGGCTAAGAACTGTTAGGCCTGACCGCTAGGGGCGCGCCGATCATTCATTTTGTAATTTGTCCGCCGGGTTGTGTCGTGTCGTGGTAATTCTGTTTTTGATTTCGCCTGCGGACGGAATCAAATTTTAATCTGTCGTTTTATTTATTTGTGGCCCGCAAAGCTCGTATCAAATCACTAACCAACAATTTATCAAATGTAAGTATTAAGTACCATATTAAAATGCAATATTTATACAGCACATTGTGTGACGTTTATCACCGGCAGAACCGTTTGATTTGATTTAAATAAGTATATTTTAATATTTGTATTTTTAATATGTGAAAATAGTTAAAAACGTTCATTGAATATAATAAATCTGGTTCGCCGCTACACCTTTATACCCAACTAACTTGCAATCCAATGATTAAGCGACATTTGAGGTTAGAATTTGTCAAAATTATCCTACCTACACGACTCCTTGTTCACAATTGAATATTTATATTGTGATCTTGTACTTTGCTTATCTCTTCATGTGATATAATAATATATGTTTATCTCGTTTTCCCAATCCGATAATTTGTTACCATTAAAACTTTTTAACTTCCTAATACCCTATTGACACATTTAAAGTGAAAGTAAGTACATAGTGTACTTTTTTTTAACAATACCTTTCATTTACTATCGGTGTCTTTACTAGAAGTCTACAATTTGAAGAATATATTAAGCTAGCATTCAAAACTAAGATTTTACACTTAAAGAGTTTTATTTATTTATTTAATAAACGCCCAGAGGGCTCTTACAATATACAGTTAAAAGTACATAAAGCATTATAGAAAACAACATAAAATAAAATCATAACTACACTAAACATGTAATTAATTCTAAAAAAAGAAAGAAAAAAAAGGAAATTAGGTGAAGATGAGTAGAGAAACACATGAAAAAGAGGAGAATTGAGGAGATGGCTATTTGATGGATAGGATAGCTGATTTGATAGCAGCAGGAGTGGTGTGGAGCAAGTCCAACAGCTCAGCATAATTATTAGCAGTTCTGTGGATGCTCACTAGGGGAGGGGAGAATGGTGGGTGAAGTTTGTCCTATTGTACTCACACTGGAACATGTGTTGGAATCTGGTGGTCATTGTGGGTACACGAAAGTATCAGGGACTGTGATTTTGGACAATCTATTATGGTGCATATCACTTTGTGCATTAGAGTGAGGTCAGCAATTGTCCTTCTAGTGGAGAGCAATGGTAACCTCAACTCAGACATCAAAGTTTGGTAGCAAATTTCATCTACAGGTTTACCCTTTTTGAACTGAATGTAGCGTAAAAACTTCCGCTGAACTCTTGCCAGGTTAAAAGAGTTAGGATGCATATTCTAGCTGTGATCAGACCAGAGCACAATCCAAAGATTTTATCCAAATGATGCCCACTTTTATTTTTTAATATCTTGAAATACCAGCCATTTGCTCCATCGTTTGTTGAAGGCTTCTGAGAAAAATAGATACCCTTTATTTTGAAAGTAAAAATCTCTCGATGTTAAAATAATATATTTTCATAAAAATCTTAATAATTTTTTTAAATCACATTAATATTACTAGCAACGTCTAAATCTTTTCCATTTTAATTCCCCGCCAAAACGCTGTTATTTTTTTAATTGAAATTTTCTCTATAAAATATTAAACTGTAAAGTAGATACCAATCACCAAATTCCTCAGATATCAGGATATATTCAAACGGACTTCAATTTTGACCATGTCAAATTTTAAAAATTGAACGGCATCAGGAGTGTGGAAATAAGAGAGGCACTCGAGAGACTGGGTAAACTGGGAGGTCAACACATTGTACACAAAAAGTGATCCATTAAACTGTGATAACTAACGCTACTTAGCGTATAGAAAAGTACTCCCGTACATTATACTGCATAGAGTTCGAGGACCCGTATGATAGTATTAAGAGAGACCCGGGCAGGTCATAGGCGAATCATATCCACAACAAATGCTGTATTCTACAGAAGAACAGAAAATAAATCATTCCTTGGCTATGTGCTTCGTAGATTACGAAAATGCGTTCGATAGTCCGCAATAGCCTTCACTCTAAAACAACTGAAATACTAGAAGTATATAGGGTGTTTATGAAATTAGTCAAACTTATCAAAGCCTTTCACTCAAGTAGCGAATGCCGAATCAGAATTAACGAAGTTGTCACAGATTGGTTTGAGGTCACCACCAGAGTTTGTCAAGGTTACGTCCTTGCACCATTCCTTTTTATGATCCTAATTAGAAATCTCCATCTCCTCCTCTCAAAAACTCTGCAATCTAGAGTGTGCCGATCAAGCGGTTATAATTGATGATTCAAAGTGGACATTTTCGATACCTCTTTCTGATCGCTTTCAATCGAGGGAATAAAGCTGGCAAAGCTGCTTGCGATATTTGCGCAGTATATGGTGAAGATGATATGAATTATTGACCAATTTGTTGTAAAATAATCATGGAGAATACATTATTGACTAATTTGTTGTAAATTTTTTTTTGTGTTCTATCGTTCTCTTAATTTGGAAAAAAATGGACACAACTTATGTATACCCGATATATTCTTATCTACCTGGACATCGGCAATAGAATATTCATTAATATCACTAAAAAAATTGTTTTGGCAAAAGATGTTTCTGCCCAGTGGCGGTATTTCCATAGAAGCCCATAAGCCGGGCTTGCCTATTAATTTTATTTCAAAATTACCAAATCTGGACCAAACGCTTCAAAATAATTCATTTCGTTGTTTAAATTTCGCGCCAAATGAGAATCAGAGATCTGTTCGACGTTGGTACTGTACGCGTCCCGAGATCCGAACCGTATGAAATCCGTGTGCGCGAACGACACTATGTCTTCTTATCTTGCTCACGCACGTGGGGTTCTTATGGGGCTTATTTCACGGTGCAATTCGCATGTAAACAAACAGTAAACTCATAAAATGTTTGTCTGTATATGTTGAGTTTTATATGGGAATCTGAAGCCAGCTTCTTTAAGGTAAAGTTGGCAGAGAGCGTCTCCTGTATTTCGTATCGAACAAACTTTACGATTGTTAATTATGCTCTTTTTTACGGAATTTGATAATTTTAAACGGTTATTTTTATCTTCATTGATTAAAGACCCGTACTGGTTAAGATTTATGATCATTTACTTCATTTTGTGCAAACGTCATATATAAAAAGAATTCGGAGATGGCCGACGTTTCTTTTTTATTTGCCTATCTCCTATCCTTTTCCTTTTCCAATATTATATATCAATTATAATTTATATTTATCTATCTATGGGTTCCGATGACTATTATTTAACTCTACGCATGCTATATTTTATTAATGTTACTTATTGGTAATGGTTGATATCTGAGGAATTACTTTATTTAAAATAATATTGTGTTTTCTTTATTTCGTTTATTTAAACGAACTCAGAAAGATTATCCTATGCATATTTTCATAAAATATTGTTATTCGTCATAATATACCTTTTGGATGCTTTGTAGACTGTACAACTGTAGTGAAGAAAGCATACATCATGTTTTCACACAAGTGAATTCATCATCATTCCTTTGCCGCACCTAATGGTGCATAGAGAACTGCAATCGCAGTATATCTTAATATTTTTTGCTACATGAAGGTAAGATGATCAGTCTTACGCTTCAAGTACCAGTCCAGGGACTATGACACATTCTAGTGTAAAAACATATTTTTAAATAAATATTTCAAATCAACCATGTCGGGAATCGAACCCGAGACCTTTTGCATGGTAGGCAAATGCGCTGACCACTATACTATGAGGCCGTCAGGGAATTACACCACATGTGAATTAAAAATATATATATGGGCTTGCCTTACTCGTAAACCCTAGGCACGCTACTGTTTCTGCCATACAGTATATACTTATTGCCATTATTAAATTAGTAAAATTATATTTTATTTTCAAGATGGCTGACATCCCTGAAGTGACATCATCAGACCCCCATGAGATGCTGAGTGTCGGTAGGAGACACCTCGCCGTACGTGACTACAGCTCAGCCGTCGGAAGCTTGGGTCAGGCTTGCGAGCTACTGGCACAGAAGTTTGGACAGCAAGCTGATGAGTGTGGAGAAGCTTATTTATGGTATTTTTTATTAATATTGATGTCGGAAATGGTTCATTTAACTGTTTCCTTTTATATTTAATTTATATATCATCGTCTTAATTTGAATACTACAAGAAAGTTTTTTTTTCCTGTATCTGAGATAATGATTGAATATTTTTCACTGTGCAAAATAGCATTTATCTCCGTCATTTATCTTTATTTTTGTGCATGTAAATTAATTTAAGTTTATTTTGTTTTGTCTTATATGTTCTTATTTTCTCTTTTCTTTAAAAAAAAAAACAAAAGCAGTTTCTTATGTTTATCTCAATTTTATTTCTTTAACTCAATCTTTATTCTTATCTTTCACTTAACTTAATCTTTATTATTACTTAAATTGATTTTACACACTTATTTTATATAATTTATGAAAGATGGTGGAGTTCTATAATTGAGGATATATATTAAGAATGTAAGTAATGCTTACTTAAAAATTGTATGTATTTTTTGTATCCTTGTTGAACTTCCAAATAAAATTTTAAAAAATTGATGTAGATTTTTTTTTTTTAAATACATTTTTCAAATAATGCACATTTAAAAAAGGTTCACAGTGGCGAGCACGCAAATAGGGACACTTTATAAAAGGTACAAAATCATCCATTTTACTGTATATTTTTAAGTAATGCAACTCTGGATATGAAATAAAACAATACAATTAAACTTTGACTTGTCACTGAAAAGAACGTGCTTCTGCTGATTAGCACTCCATTAGACAATTCTTCCATCTTCTCGGAGTCTTCTTCGAACTATTCACATACTGACGGATATGTCCTCATGAGCAGCAATCTCCTTTTGGATTTCTACAGCTGTCTTAGGGGGGTCATTCTTCGAAATCAGAACCATTACTCTGTCATCTTGTGAAGTTGTCTTCCTTTTGTGTCATTGTGTAGTGCCACAGGTTTTGTGATTTTTTTTTACATGTTTTATGGCATTAAATACCATTACAGGTATGGCAAGTCTTTGTTGGGCCTAGCAAGAGAAGAAAGTGGCGTTCTTGGAGATGGCATTCCACAAGGAGAAGGTGGAGATGAGAGTCCGGATGACAAAGACGAGGAGGCTGATACAGTCGATGAAGACAACAATGGTAATTTGGTCATATTTTATTCCAGCCTCTCAAGACCAGTGACCTCTACTGATATTTTTTTTTGTACTCCAACTCTCTTTTTACCAAATTGTATTTCTTGTCTAATTATCTTTTTTATTAAGGCTGTAGTCTAGTAAAACGAACGCAAAATTAGGAAATCATACGATTTTGCCATTTTAAAACAAATATTTGTTTTAATTGCGCAATAATAAAAAAATAAAAAAACAAATTAGATAAAAACAATATTTTTTAAAGGTATTTCTGTTAAAAAATATACTTAAAATTTTTATGTATAATTTATATATAATTACTTTTAGACTGGCAGATTACGCCATTTCAAATTTAGACCAAACATAGGTATCTGGGATCTCAATAAAGACTAAGTATTGAACAAAAATTTGCTGCAATAAGTTGAACACGAATGTGGCCGAAGCCATATTTTAATTTTTTTGATTTTGAAAAGAAATACAAGCATTTTAAATCACATACATTTTTGTGACATTTTCTTTTATTTCTACGTGAAATTATGCCTTCCGTAATACTTAAAAAAAAAAAAACAAAATACCTTTTAGAATTATCTTCTTTAAAAAAAAGAATTCAGTTCTTTAAAAAAAGGTTTCAACTAAAATATTTCAGACTGGTATATTATAGATACCAGTCTGGAAAATGTCGCGAAAGCGATGAAAACGGTCACTGGATATTCCAAATTTGTGGATTAAAGTATCACTCGTCTTTTATTTCTATAATAATAAATTCACCATTCTGCCTATTCTTTAACATCCACATTTCCTCAACTCTTCCATCTATTGACTTTTGTGAAGTAAAACATCTGAAACCTTTATCATGTGGGTGAGATTCATCCGGCTGAACCAATTCACCTACTAGGCAATGCCTGAAAATAATTTCCAATTTTTATACTTCTTCTTTTACCAGTTAGTTCATTCAATGATGTTTTGAGTATGTCCAAATGTTAGCAGACTGGCTGGATTTCCTCCCTAGGGAGTTATTTAGATCTAAATTTGTTGCAACAGAGAGGGAAAACATTTTTGAGAAGGGAATATAAAAGTTATCAATTACTAGAAAAAACTAAAAATGAAACTTTTTCAGTTATGACTTTTAGGCTTACCAGGGCGTATACCCATCAGTCCTTAAGACATTTGTAGTGAAAAGTTAGCTATAGCCTATGTTCAACTGAAGTACATATTATGGTAGGAGCCAGTGGCAAACGGTGATTTTATTTACAGGTAAGCTATAAAAAAATATCATTTATTTGTACCTACATAATAGGTACATAATTATAATGTAAGTTATATGTGTGATACAACAGCTCTCATTTATGAAATCAACTCAAACAATGTAATTTTGTGATATATTATATTGTGTAGCTCTATTTTCCATTAATTTAACATATAACTTATATAAAAGTTTATAATTTACTTAGTATAAGGTATTCTCATTACGATTGAAACGTCAACTGACCGATTTGTTCTAGAAATGAATAATGCCAAAAACGGCTGTGTCGAGCGCCACATGTGCTGCGAGTCATATGTCAAAAGTATCATCTCAAAGAAATATAGTCCTTAAGAAATAATGTTTGAAATACGGTTTTCCAAATCGAGAATCTTCAAACTACTGGTTTTTATTTATTCAAAATATAGTTCACTAGCATACTTATTTGTATGAAGAAATAAACTGGAGTAATCGGCTAGTTCCTTGGCTCATCGCTGGCGCTGGGCGCGCTTTATTCATATTTGAAGAAACATACGAATGGTAGCTATGATTTATAAGGAATAGTAACTATTTTATTGTTTTTCTGTGAATAAAGTCACCTTAAAACATTGTAATGGATAGTCAAATATAATGGTAAGCTGCGCATAATCGCTTTTATACACGATTCACCCCAGGTAAGAGGAGACTTTGTGTCCCTGTAAAAATCAGTCAGCAACAACTGTCCCAGTAAGTTAGTCCAATAATATTGACTTCAAACCATTGACTGCAGTCTAATCGGAAGTGAAATATTAATAAATAAAAAAATAAGACAGTTATAATATATTTCCATATGAGTGGATTATATGAGAGAAAAGTGTCCACCAGCATGCTAAAATTTTAGATGATTTAAACATATATATATGTACAGGTGCAACCAGATAAAACCAAGGACGCGATGATAAGGTTAATCAAAATTATTTTTTATTCATTAAAGTCATTCTTATTAAGTCTTCTGTGTTTATTGCAGGTGAGACTGAAGAAAATGGCGATGACGGTGAAGAGAATAAGACTGACAAAGACGAAGCCAAAGATGAAGGAATGGAAGAAGACAAATCTTCTGCAGAAGATAAAGAAAGTGTTGCGGGAAGTAAGAATGCCCCTAAAAGTGAGGAAGATGACAAGGAAAAAGCTGATGAACCGGCTGCTAGTTCTTCGGGGAAGGTAAGAAGACAACAAGGCAGTGTTAACTAAAGTGGACTATAAGAATATTAGAAGAAGAATAAGTTTTAATTTGTTTTTAGGAATACATATCTTTTTAATCTGTGATCTATATTGTTTATGAAAATAAAATATCCTGGATCCGTTTTAGAGATCTTGTGGCCACTTTTCAGATTTGCACATTGCAAAAACAAATTTTAAACTTACGAACGGTTAACTATTTTTGGAAAAACTGAATTTTAAAATGGCTTCCAAACATTTACATTTGTTTTTTTTTGAATGACTAAGACTACTTTTAATGTTACAATTATTTTTTAACATAAATGAAATGGAAACAAATTATGCAAACTTAAAGCTCGTCCCAACTCAACACAGCACTTTTAGTCTCATGGAGTTGGGACCTATGTCTCAAATAATGTGTAATAAACTGCCCTTAAGTAAAAAAATAAAAATAAAATACGAATTTTGCGGTTATGTTTATCTGGCATAATTCTTTTGTGAAACTTTAATTAGCCATACAGAATTCTTTTGTTCATTTATTTATCAGCTTTGACACTTATTAGTGTACCATGATTTAAAAAAAAAATGAACTGTATACTCTGATTGAGTTGATGTCAAATGTTATTTAAGCTCCCTATGGCTCTCAGCGCCTCATTTTAAGGAACATCTCTGGAGTAGTTGTATTATTATGAGTGTGGTTAAAAGGTCATCATATTCTAGGAGCCCTCCGCAGAGGCATCCACATCGGGCGCTGGCGCAGTCGCCAGCTCGGACTCTGACTCCGAAGAGGAAGAGGTGGAAAACCTCCAGGTGGCTTGGGAGGTGCTGGAGTTGGCGCGAGACATCTTCATCAAGCGCGGGGAGCGCGGGCGTCGCGAGCTAGCCGACGTCTACCTGCACCTGGGAGAGGTCAGCCTGGAAAGCGAGACCTATGACAAGGCCGTCAGTGACATGGGTAAATAATATAAATCTTCTTCTTCACCTTGTAGTGGATCCTAGGATCTGTTTATTACAAATTAACCGAATTGAATCTATACAATCCAATGTTTTATCGTATTGCAATTTTAGACGGTTGACTCAGAATACAGGTCCAGATGAATCTATAAACTTACCTAAACTCCAAACTCTCCAAACTCGAAGGAACATGGCTGATGCCATTTTTATGTATAAAACTTTGAATAACATGATAGATTGCCCTAAGATTCTGTCACTTATTAATTTTAGAGTCCCAGTAACGCAGACCAGAAACCAATCTCTTTTTAAAATTTCTAAATGTAAAACTAAATGTTTTCAAAATTCATTTGTAAATAGAACCTGCCATATGTGTAATCAGAAATTAAATTGTATTGATATTAATAACATATCTTTAACTTCCTTTAAAAGTGAAATTTCCAAAAATAATTCAAGTTATGATGTTGCGCCTTGAATCCGCAGCCTATATTATGCAGGTGATGTGCAGTTCTGTATGTAGGCACATAATAAATGAACACTGTATGGTCAACTATAGTTGTATTATTTATTGTAATGTGCAACTGTGTGACCAATAATTATTTACATTTCTAGTAATATTATAAGTTTTGTATGATTAGTTATTTTATGTTATGTATAATTTTTATGTGACAACATTTACAATAACAATATTATGTGGAAGCCTCTAATTGGACTTTATGATATGTATTTATGGTATAAGTGATTCTTATAAATGTATAAATGTCTGTTGGCTTTCCAATGAAATAAAATAAATCAAATAAAATAAACAAAGAGGTCTCCTGGGAAACCGAACTCCAACTGTCTCGCCACCTCTTTGAAGGTCTTCCAGGTTGGCGGCTACCCTCTGGTAGGTTGTTTGCTGCCACGTTTAGGAGTGTATTGTGTTGGTTTTCATTCTTTCCACGTGGTGGCTCCAGAATCGTCACCTTTTCCCATCTTACAATATCTTCTATATTGCAGGCTTCACGTATGACTGTAGGATTTCTGATCGTGTCTCAGCGTCTCACAGAATAGTGCGCAATGTCTTCATTTCTGCAGTCTCAGCAGTGGTTTTGTTTTGGTTGTGTTGACTCTTGATTCAATTCCACATGTCATTATCGGTCGGACACATGTTTTATAGATTCAAACTTTGCTTTTTTTATGCATATGTTTATTTATGGTTTTTATGACCAATTAAATTTTCTTCAATTATTTACATTGTGTATTTTCTTTCAAAAGTCTCACAATGCTGAGAAAATATTGCTTATTAACAGTTTTATTTTTTAAAGAAATTCCTAAAAAAGTGTAAAACACCACAATAATAAAATAATACGTCAATAAACAATATCATAAAGTTTGATTGACTTGCATTTCGTTGGTTAAGCTTGAGATTTTTTTTTTTACTAATACTAATACTAATAATGTATTAGTATTGGTATCTGCACATAAAAAATAATGAAAAGGATTTTTTCTGCCTCCATTTTTGGCGAAAAAAATATGCGGGAACGAAGCACATGTGTTGAGCAAATCGCTATTGTCCTGTCCGTGCTGTAATGCGGCCGAGCGCGGTAGTGGGGGTAATAATTGTTTCGTGGAGATAGCCTAGCGGTCTATCTCGGAACAATGTTTTGTCCTACAAATTGCTGTTTACACGTGGACAATGACTGAGTCCTAGGACAAAACAATATTGTATTGTCCACGTGTAAACGGTCTTTAAATAAACTTGAGGTCCGGGGAGGGGGGTAGCACTTAGATTTCTTGTGCTTCACTTTTTGGTGTACTTCATTCCTTGCTTTTTATTTTTGCCCCACTCATGGGTTGAAAAACACTGCTCTAAAACATTAATTTTATTTTGATGTAATTATTCCATTATTTTCCCCGTGAATCCGTTCTCGCCCAGGTCCTCAAAGAGCCTGGCTACTGCGTGGAAGTCGAGAGTTCTCATTTTGTTAAATCTCCTCCTCCAAGCCGGAAACAAACTAGAATTCAACAATGTTTGAGTATGTCCAAATGCTTGCAGACTGGCTGGATTTTCTCCCTAGGGAGTTATTCATATTTAAATTTATTGGAGGAAATCCAGCAAGTCTGCAAGCATTTGGACATACTCAAACATTGTTGAATTAACTACCTGGTAAAAGAAGTATAAAAATTGGAAAATTGTTTTCAGGCGTTGCCTAGTAGGTGATTTGGTTCAGCCGGATAAATCTCACCCACGTGATAAAGGTTTCAGCTCTTTTACTTCACAAAAGTCAACAGGTGGAAGAGTTAAGGAAATGTGGATGTTCAAACATGGGCAGAATGGTGAATGTTACACAGTGTGTAAAGTGGCCACTTAAACCAACCAATGACAGGTCATAAGCCCTGTAAATGCCTAGACTTCTATATTCCCTTCTCAAAAATGTTTTCCCTCTTTGTTGAAATAAATTTTAAAACAAACTAGAATGATGATGTTAGTTTTAGTTAATTTTTCATAATAATAAAAATATTTCTAATATGGATAATTCAATAAAATGTTTATTTTTCAGGAAAAAGCTTAGAACTTTTCAAGGAGCTCTATTCACCTGATGATAGAAGAATTGCGGAAACTCATTATCAAATAGGTAATACATTTAAAATATCGTCGTTGCGCCTTGGAAATCGGCTGTGGTTTTTACAAAAATTTTCAGGAGATACAATAAACATCGCAGACTCGAATAGAAATGTCCGGGAACATTGATTTTTTTTAGTGAATACTTAAATTGAATTATGTTTATGAAAATTGATTCGTCATCATTTTAATTTTGCTTAAAATTATTTTTTTTCGCATTTTTTGGCACAAAAATTTATTTAGAAAAATTAATGCATATAGCCAGTTTTCTAGGCTCAGCAGTGATAATATATGTTGCTTTATCAATAATAATAATATTTATTATATTCATATAATTGTTACTGGTAAACTCAATCATTTTTATAAATCCCACCTGTTTTTGAAAACATGTATTTATTTATTGTTAAATCTCAATTGATGAATGTTTTTACCTGTTTGCCTAGTGGCAAGCCTTAATTTTGACAGCCCCTATGTATACTATCATCAGCATTTTTGAGGTTTACAGGAGAGCGAAAACGAAGCTTGATAATTTTTTAAGAAGCTGCCAAATACTGTAGAATTGCCAAATTTGTGTCCATTGTATTTCAATAAAAAAAATATATCAAGCTTTATTTTTGGTCTCCTGTAAACCTCGCAAAATGCGGTTTTGATAGTATACATAGGGATTGTTGATTTTGTTTCATGTTTTTGAATAGGTACTTCAATTTATATATAATTAGTAGTAGGTTCTCACACTGTTCAATAAAAGAAACTACTGCTACACAAAATTATGGCAGGATTAATTATCCGTTAAACATAACCAGAATTACTTAATTTTATAACTATACACATACCAGCCAGGATGTGTAGAAGGCACCACCTGTTTCGCTATGCCTTGAGGGGAACTTCGAGTCTAAAAACACTCATCCAGGATTCTGGTTCTATTTTACACACATAACTGTATTTTTCTTCCTCTTGGACACAATATATAAACATTTACATAAATATCTTTAAAGAAGAGAGGCTTGAGAAAAATCACATTTAATTTTGGAAATCTAAAAAAAAATTCAGAAAATAATCAAATTAATGTTTGAAAAAACTTTTTCAGGTCTTGCTCATTCCCTGTCTAATGGCTTCGAAGATGCGATCTCCCATTTCAAGACCGCCGCTGAGATCCTTCAAGCCAGGATCAAGAGTCTGGAGGCCCCGAGTGCCAAAGAAGACCCCAATGTCAAGAAATACCTCGCCAGCGACCCCTTCTACTCCATCGACGGAGAAGTCAAAGAGCTGAAGGAGCTGCTTCCTGAAATTCAGGAGAAAATTCAGGACATGATTGATTACAAAACCGAGGTAAGGGTTTGCAATTGTCACGAAGAAATTAGGAAGGTTCTAAAGAGGCTATCTCTCAACCGTACAGAAGGCTGTACTCATTAGAGAAAATTAATAATCATCTATTGCTTTTATATATGGTTGCATGTGTTTTGGTGAATGTTTCAGTCTATTTTATCAATATGTAATGTAAATAATAAGTTATTTATATAATTCTGTCGCATTTAGGTAAAGAAGTACAAGTAAATAAAATAAGTAGAGTGCCGGCATTTTTCTTTTCATAAAAAAAAAGAGATCATTGCTTGTCCAAATCGGGCATTCTTCCATGAAAATAAATTACATCCGTTTGCCTTGACTAGGAAGTCATGGAAAAAGTACAAGCGCAGATTGGAACTCGCTATCCACAGAGAATTCTGACTAGGGCTGTAAGTCTCGAGACAGAGACGAGACTCTGAAACCAAGACTTTAAGACTATTCGATACTAACGATAATTCGTATAAAAAAATAGTGCATGTAATAAATAAACCACATCATGGCATGCTATTAATTGAACTTAAATGAATACAATAATACCAACCGACATCTTAATATTGCCAGCGCTGAGATTGAAAAATTCTACGTTCACTTCCATTATTATATTATAAAATAATTATTATGATACTGTCATCGTTATATTTTATGATGTTGAAAATCTTTGGCAGTCACCTCAAGTTCTTTATGCGGAACTAGTGGATTTCCTCCAAACTTGTCCAGGAAGTCTCCCATTAGTTTAACACCCGCAGTGCGATTCTGAATGCTCTTTGAGGGGTAGTCAAAGCATTGCCAGCACATAATTAATAGGTAAATTACGCATTCTCCACTCCCTAGAAAGCGTTCGGAATCTCACAGCTGATCTCGAAATTTAGATACTGGCATCTCGAGAGTCTCAATATTGAAAATGTCTCGAGACTCGAACTTTCGGGAGTCTCAAGTAAGCCCTAATTCCGACCATAAATAATCTATGTTAGTGTCACAAATAATCAAATTGTGTAACAAAGTACCTAATGGAAATTGCACTTGTTAAAAGGACGTGAAGCGGTACAAATCATATTGTGTTTCTTCTCATACTAAAATTTTTAATATAAAAGGCAATTTTATACAAGTTACATGTACTTTTTTTACGTTATACTGTGGCGAAGTACTTATTCATCACAATACATAGTACCTTAGAATTATATGACGTTAACCAATTTTACTATTGAAATTATTGCTACCTTAAAAGGCACCTAAATGCTACAGAATTGATCTGCTTTTAAATATAGTAAAAGGGTATCGAGAAACTAATTGCAATCAACTTTAATTTTGTCAGCCAAATGTCTGACAAAAAATTGCCAATGATGGAACTCTAATAAAATTTTAATAAAACCTTTCAATTTTATAAGATAATTTATGTTGTATTCATAATTTAACGTCTAATTGGGGCCTTTTAAAATATTAAAATGTGACCTCACAATATCACTTATTTTATGAATACGTATTGTATCTTTGAAGACTTTTTGTATTTAGTCAGTTTAATTTAATAATTGCAAGGGTCAAATTTTCAGGTTGAATAATTTGCGTTTCTGAATCAAAGTTACTTAGTTTCAACCTCACAATTTTAAACATGAATTTTACTGCAGTTTGCGTATTTCAAAAAAATGTATTTTTAAAATTTTGATCCTAAACAAAACTACAATTTATAACATAAAAATCCTTGTGTAATTTTTGCCGTGGAACGAAGAATGTTTTAACAAGTTATTTTATATTTATTTAGTTTCTAAAGCATTCAGTATTATTATGTTAAAAAGTTTTTTTTCCAATACTTATTTATTTATTAAGTGCTTTAAACTGGAAACCATTTATTTTATAATTGAAAATTTCAAAAATAAAAATGGGCCCATCCGTGGAAGAAAATAAAACATTTAAACACCAATAATAGTCATAAATCTTTGCACGTTTTTTTAAAAACATTCCACACATCTATTATCTTTTATTATGCTTCCATTAAATATAATTTAGTTTGATACTAATATTTTCCTAATTTAAATACCATTCTATGATCTCATATTTTATAATAACTTTTACTAACTTGCATGGTATGTAAAATGATCCTAACTGTACTGAAAAAAATATTTCATAAGATTGCTTAATTGTGTACATAATGTTTTTTTTGTACTTTGCTTTTTTGCTTTATAATGTGCTTTATATTTGTTTGTTTTTAAATTGTTTTGTCAGATTTATCAATTTTCACTTTTTTTTTTAAATTTCTTAGTATTCAGTAGATAATTATTTTTTTGCATCAGTATCGTCAATTAAGTATATTTATTGTTTAACATGTAAGAAAAATCAGCCCAAATAATTAACTAAAATTAACGTTCATGTTAATCTAAATTTATACCATTTTGTATAATAAATAAACATAAATGAATTTCAAATTTATTTATGTTTGTTCATAATGATTTATTTTAAATTAGTTTATTTGAGACACTCACTGTTCAGCTTATGTATGGCATATTTTTCTTAACATTTTTGTATATCTCTGGTTTATTTGCTTAACAAGACAAGACAGTTTTTTTATATATTACATTTATTTGCTGTATTTTCATGCTTTTTTTTGTTTTTTTCTGAGTATTATCATTAGTGCGCAATAAAGTATTTAAAAAATATTTTCCTATGTAATTTATTTTTCTTCCTCTCCCCTTAAAATCCACATAGTTTATTTTCGAAATATATTTCATGTATATGTTATCTAAACTGGATATGCTTGCTTATTTTAACATGTTGGTAAAAAGTTGATAAAAAATACTTATTTAGCATGGTTATCAAATATTCACTAATTTATTCATAAAATATGTGTATGTAATAAGAAAACCTACATAAATTGTTATGTGGGAATGTGTTCTCGCTACAAAGTTTTAGAAAAAAATAGTGTCCTAATTTAAACACAGTGTCAAAAATGAGAGATGATGGTTTTACATTCAGTAAAACATTAAATTGTGTAAAACTGAAGAAACAGTTAAAATGAGTATATCAATAATGCATGAAAAAATAGAATTACTACCAATTAGGCACTGCATTGGTACTAGAGGTGGGCATTTCGGTTTTTTATAAAAATGGCAATAACAGTTACCGTTTCAATTTATATGGTATCCCATTTTTTTATTATAGCCTCACTAAAAATCGCTGGAGTTTTAACTGTCTGAAAATATTTTTTTATTAAAAACTAATGATAATAATTTGGATAGTTTTGAACACAATATTTACATGTTTGGTCCAATGTTTCACAAATTTTTAAAACATAATGTTTTTTAAAGTAAGTGAGAAATGATTCCGATTTCAGTTATGCGGTTTTTGTAAAAAACCCTTCCATTCAAACTTGTAGTCAACAATAAGAGAGAACGGTTTGACATACAGTAAAACCTCTTTTTACACTTTTAAAGGGAGCAACATAAAAAAGTGTGAAACTGAGCAAAAATAAAATGGGTAAATTAATAACGCATTAAAATAAGTAGTGAACAATATAGCGAGTTAATTCAAATGTCGAGATTTGTGCATTATGTAAGGCTGAGATAGGCATTTTACCAACCAAATCAAGAAAGAAGTTCTGCGTTGGTTTGTACATGTAGAGCGAATGGACAGCGAATAATGGCTAAAAAAAATATGATTCAAACTTTGATGGATGTAGAAATCAAGGAATAAGTCAGAACAATCGGCCTGTGTACATGAAAAGATGTTTGAACGTACACGAAGCACGAAACCATGCCTGTCTTTGCAGACAAAGTGATATGGCATTTAATCCTCTCTGCCTACCCCTATGGAAACATCGTGATTGTTTGTTAGGGTTTTTTTTTAAATCAGTCCTTAACCAAACTGGAGTGGAATATTTTTCCTAAAAATTTTAGATTTTAAATATTATTCCCTATTTTTAACATTCTTTAAAATTAATATTTGTGTTTGTGGAAACCGGGTTGTGATCCGGTGACTAATGTCGCGGTCTCGCAGATCAGAGGTCCGAGGTTCGAACCCCACTCTACCACAACTTGATTCCCATTTTCTAATAGTGAGTTATTGGCAACTTGTTGAAATGGTCCCCAAACTTGAAATATTTGGGTAAATCATGAGAATGCAAATATTTCTTTATTTATTTATTTTTTCCGATATTCAATATTTATTTTCAGTTAAACCGTGAAAATAGAAACTTTAAAAGCATTCATTGTACCCCTCACTGCAGTATTGACAAATTTTGATCAGTCAAATACACATGGTCAGTACATTAACCTTATTCTAGTTTCTGCGCACTACAGTGAAGAAATGCAGTGTTAGTTCCAAAAGAATATGAATTATCAAGCACCTTTCCTTTTTATGCAGGCCATCAGATCTGTTCGAGAATCCCTCGGTCTCCCACCCAACGGGCAATCCTCAAACGGCGAATCTTCCAAAACGAATGGCTCCAATGCTGCTGCTGCTAAACCAGAAGAGAAGAAAGCCTCCGACATTTCCCACCTCGTCAGGAGAAAACGGAAACCGAGTGAAGAAGCTGTCGAAGAATCTTCGGCATCCAAAAAACCAGCCCCATAATAATGCTACAATAACATATCCTCAATGTTTATATTATAATGTGTATTTTTGTGAATCGTCCCCAGTTTTGAGTAAACTATTGAGTAAGATTGGACTACTGAGATATTTTTTTTTATATTCAGTGTATTTTATGTTGAATCTCTTTTAATATCCATCATTTTCATAACTCCTAATAGTTTTTTTCAAATATAATTATTATTGTTTCGACTGTTCAAAAAAATAGACAGCAGTACGTCTATTTTTGTCATATCAGAAGACCCTTTCTAAATCCAAAAAAATATTTTATAAATATGATCAAAAGTTATTACCTGAAAATATTTCAACATTGATACATTCAATTTTCTCTGCTAAATAACTAAAATTTATTTACTGCTGATTTCCCTTATAATAATTCGATTATGTATGTGTTTATTTTATGATTTATGATAAAATTGGCACCAATTTATATATCTAATGAAAACTGTCTGTCTAATATATTTTCCATGTTACACGTCGTAAAATTCACTTCATAAATTTGTGGAAAATCATCACAACCTAATTTTTTACCGTCAAGTTAAATGCGTTTTACCTATTCAATAAACAGTGTTAATTTTACAAGTTAATTAGTTACCTGCATTTTTAAGTGACAAAGATATTAAAACTATACCGATTTTTTTAAAGTTTTAATTTTATATGACAAAAGAGATACATATTTCTTTTCTTTTTTAAAAATATTTGGCGGGTAAAAAATTAAAGGTTCGAAATCTCTAACTGAATTGTAATTTTCCGGTGATGATATTATTTATGTTGAAAATATAATAAGTATTGACTACTAATTTTTTTAATGGCATCTAAAATCCGTTATTATCTGGCTTTATTCTATATAAAATTTCTGGTAAGGACGTTTAAGGAAACTTAATGATGGAACGTTCTACCAGCAGGACTTTGCGACCTGCTGGTAGAATGCACATTTTTTTGTTATGAGGATTTCTAGACCTGCTAGCAGAATGCATTATTTTTAATTTATATATAGTGCGTCTCTTTTCCGTAACGAGTTTTTTGATCATGTTTCTACGACCAGTCTGACCGAAATGGCCATGAGTACAAGACGTGATGTCCACATATGGGCAAAAGCTACATTTTTTAATAAAAAAACATGGAGTCACACTCGGGGCATAGGTACAGCCAGCAGGACGGATGAGTCCTGCTGGCAGGACTCATTCCCCTTGGGCTGTCCTTCCGAAAGCGCCTTCCAGAAGGACACGGTGTTGGACATTCTATTATTTATGACTAAAATGTACATAATATCTCAATTCCGTCATTTACCGTCTAGCAGATATAATCACTATGTATGTTTTCTGTTTTATGTAAAATCTAGAATTCAATTAAAATATCTTAATGTTATTTGAAATATACTCAGTAAAGAATTGAAGAGTGATATTTCAGAATGACCTAAGGCAAAAAAGTTAGTTTAGAGAAAGACAGTAATAATTTGTGTTTTGTTTGTTTTTATCAGATCGAGTGATTTTTTACATGACATGTTAAAGTGATTTTTAGTTCAAATCATACAATCAGATTAATTGAATACACTTCGGTAATTTGCCATCATCAAAATGTAAACGTAAACTTATTTTCTTGCTGGCCGATTGTAATAATGTGTGGCATGACGCCGTGATGCTGTTGACTAGACGGCCAACTGTGAAACTGGCGTCGCGGTTTTGATTCCTGCCAGTTGGAAAAAAAAATCCAAGAAAGATTTTTTCTCAATTGGTCCGTTGTGGTGTATTTTTCATAACCTCCTTCCATATCCTCTTTTCCACCCGCTGACAAGCTTCTATAATAGAGGCTTGGTGGTTATACTTAATTTAAAAAAAGCTTACTTTGAAATTCATACACTTTGACTTAGGACTGTTTTAAAAATCACTCTTCAATTATAATTTGACAAAAAAACATTCCGTTTTGGCAGCAATAACACGCCAGAGTCTGTAAAAAAATAATCAAAATACAAAAATCAGAACTACAACTTATTTTGTAGCTGGCAACACCAAATTATAAGTGGCTTGTTTTGTGATTGGACAAGATCGCAATGTTCTATTCCAGTATTTGCGGGTTTTAGTGTTACGATTGGAACATCAGCACCCTAATTACTTTCCACCCTATTTTAGCCGACTATGTTCGGCAATTTTTAATAAATCTCAATGATGATGCATAATTTGTTTTGTCAATATTGGAATTTTGAATTCACTCCATTCAATCCATAAATTTAAAATATTTAATTTTTAATTAGTACTTACCTGAGATCTCCTTACAAATATTTGTTTAAATAATGATTTCACTGTATTTTTCCTCAATCGCCATTTAATTTATTGATTTGTGTTATGTATGAAATAATTTTCGTGGCCTTATGTCACCTAGCAGTAAGATATAAGATTATTTTTTATAAATTTATACTTAGGTTTAAGATGTAAAGATTTCGATTTTAGCCAATTAAAAGTATTTTTAAAATTATGTTTGTTTTATTCATTAATTGAAATATGTACGAAAAATTCACCTGGATTTTAATGATTTTTAAGCATCATTAGGTGAGAAAAGAAATGGCGTAAAAAATAATGTCAAATTTTTAATAAGTTTTTAAAAGTCTATTGAGAATACGGAAATATCCTCAGAGTAATAATGCGTAACCTAGAGAGGAGCCCAAACGTAGGAAAACCATTCTACGACTATTGGGTATTAAGTTAGCTACAGTTCCCAGCAAAACAATGGGCCATACTCAGGTCGAGAATTGCCAAATGGATGTTAATTTGCATTGTAATTACTTTTAAATGTGTATTTATCATTGCAGGGTTAATCCAATCTATTTTTCTATAATTCGCCTATATTTATTTTATAAAACTGAAAATACATGTTTGTGTTTAATTTTTTATTTATTTATTCAATTTATTCACAATATATTCATGTTATATTTATTGAGACACAAATCCCAACTCCATTAAACCTAAGTCCTGAGTTTGTTTGTTTGTCCGTCACATCTCCGAAATGGCGAGTCGTAGCGGCCTGAAATTTAGACACATTATTTTAGATGTGATTTCAAGGTTAACTTTGCTATTTTTGAGTAAAATTTTAATCGACCTCTACTTAATAAAAACTCAAAACTTTATATGGATGCCTAGTGCGGCCCTGACATATTGCCCATAATCAACTGTCATTATCAACAGTAAACATACTTTAATTCACAAATTTATCCCCTAAATTGAGAAAAAATAGTATCTAAAGTAAATATGTTGATATAAGGAAAGTTTTTAAGCAACATAATACACGTGTCTGGACAATAAATGCCAAAAATCAATGTAAATCATGGGAAAATATTCAGAATCAATTACCTGTGAAAACTGACTCCTTTAACACCTCTGATGCTCCTACTGCTGCAACCAAACATACTGCAATTCACCATAGTCGATTTATATTTACTATAATGTAAATATCCAAGTTATTTACAATCAAAGCCAAGCACAGCTACAAAAGCATCCGATCGAACCGTTATGTTTATGTTGTCAAATAAAACAAAATGGCCACCAATTGGTTGCTAACCAACATCGCTTGCATTCTATGAAACATAGTGATAGGGCTTCTCTCTAGGTTACGCATTATTACTCCGAGGAAATATCACATACTACGAATTCCAATAAAAATATGTGATGTGGATTTAGAATAATTGATTGTATGTATTTTCATTATTGATCATTGGTTTGGGCGAATGAGACAATCCATTTTACTTCTACCTAGCTCCACTATCCATTTTTTTATGGCCTTTTAAAACATTTTCTCGTTACTAATTGTTTTAATAGATAGTGGAAGTAGGTTAAAGATTTTAATTGAATAATACTAAAAATCCCTTTGTCCGAAAAAGGTATTAGTATGTATTTGTTTAAGTTGTCTTTGTGTTGAGGACCTAGTGATTATATTATTTGTTTGTGACGTGCGTATGCGATTTCTGGACTATTAATTCTATGCTTGCTTATTATGTATTTGTCAACAAATGTAGCACCAACTAAGCTAACAATGTACATAATATTATCTTCATATTTAAAAATAAAATAAAATAGATTAAAATAATAAAGCTACATTATTTATGAAATTCAATAAATAGCCCTTTTTTCACATTTGGTACCTACTTTATTTGATTAGATTCCTTTTTCGATTTTTGATTGCTCTAAATTAATTGAAAGATGACAGTTTTTTTACGAAATTTACTGTTGTTAAATGTAAATTTTTATAAATCCAGTTATCTTTTTAGATATGTGGCACAATAAATTAATAGTGCATAGGTATGTCGACTGAAATAATAATAATTATTAGATTTTTATAACGTATTGTAAGCAGTCAATAAGGTTAATACATGTTGAAATTCGTTTGTAAAATGTCAGCTTCATTCAAAGTGTCTTAAAGTGAAAATTAATAATTATTTATTTTGTTATTTATTGTATTTTGACAAATAATAGCTATTTTTTAACTGTCACTTCCCGGTGATGTGTAGCTAGTACACTTTGCATCTAATAACTTTAATGTCTCTATAAATATAATTTATAATGGGCTAAGATTTTCGGTATTCCTCTCGAGAAGAAATCTTCTCAAGATTCAACTTCACTGACTACTGCCTAGTCCAACTCGTTAGCGTCCACGTCGCGAACCCTGGGCAATGGGATCACACTCATAACAGTATGATCACAGCAGATAACGAGAGAATGAAATGTGAGTTTCTGGCGCCTCGAAATTAAAACCAACCAGCTCAGGGAAGGTAACCCCGACAGAAAAATCCACCAGGGATGACAACGGGAAACCACTCTGGTCATCCTTTCCCAGGAATCACTGGCAACAAGCAGTTGTCCTGGCTGCGGAATATAGGAGTAGCGCAGGACCGAGATGCTTTCGCTGTAGTGATTACCAACGTCGGGGGGACCTGACAAAGCACCACGAGAAGAAGTGGTTAATTCAAAAATGCTGATTTTTAAGTAACCTAGATGTAGTTATTACCCTACGATATTATGATGAATGTGTTTATTTTTAGTCTATGGCCGCATATTTTCTAAATAAAATACAGGCATGGCCAAAATAATGGCAAAAAGTAGTAAAGAACAGTTGGGAAAACGAATCCAGAAATTAAATCTATTTGTCCGCTTTGTGATCTAATGGTCAGCGCATTTGCATACCACGCTTCCCGATATGGTTGACAAGAAGTATTTATTTAAAAAGGTTTTATTACTCTGCAATATTTCATAATTCCTGGTATCTGTGGCATAACACTGATTATGCAATAAAAAATAATAGTGATACGCTGCTTTTGATGTACCAATACTATTATTGTGTTATTACTATATTATTTTACTATTATATTTTTATTTTGTTAATTTCAATGATACTATTATTTTGTATATTTGATTATGTATGAATCTACATTTATATAATTTATAATTTACATTTAATATTTACGTCTGATTATCTTTTTTAAATTGTATTCTTTGGAATTTTATTATTTATTATACCTTTTTTTCTGGATTGTTATTATATTGCACCACATGTCATTATATTTGAATCTAATTAATTTTTCTATGTATTTTTTATTGTTAATTATTGCAGCTTGACACGGGCACAGCCTAAAAAGCCTTAATAAGTTCACTTATATTTAAAGGAGTGTAATTTTGAATGAATAAATAAATTACTTTAAATTATTAATAACATATTGCCATGTAATAAATTACTATAAATTATTGTTAACATATTGCCATGTATTGTTATATAACTTTTCTGCATTCCATTTTTCGACGTGTATAAATTTTTACTATTTATATTTTTCTATTATTATTTTGTATATTGTTTTGATTATTTTGTATATGGTTTAATATGTAAATAAGTGTTTTTGATTTATATATATGAGTCCCGACGTAACAGGGAATTTTCTAGCAAGTCGAGACATAAAAAAATATAACATGTGCTCTATGATAAAATTGTGTATTTTGCGCATCAAATAAATAAAAAAATGCAGTGGTCTATGGACCATTAGATGCAAAAAGTGTAAATATATGATGAATATTAAGTATGTGTATGAGCATGGGTGTATGTACATGTGATTGTGTGTATATGTATATCTGTATGTATATGTATCAAAATGTGTATACGAGTAAGTATATATTTTATTAGTCTGTGCTTTCTATTAACTTGTAAACTATTATCATGTATTAAAATGTAATTGCCTAGCTTGGAACGGGGTATGTATAAAATTGTATTTGTAATAAAATGTATTAATAATAAGTACGTAAATTTTATGTTTTAAAATGCTTTTTTTTCTTTTTAGTAGACTCCGCAGATGGTATAAAAAGGAAATAATAAAAATCTGTCGAATATTCTCGACATTTTTACTTTAGTTAACGCGGGAAAAAATCTATTTTAACTACATATTTTCATGAAAATGTTAAATAGATGGTTCTGGAATTCATCCAGTGACATAAAATCTAGAGATTTATGAAGGAAATGCAATCACCGCGCTCTGCAAGGGAGGCGGATAATGTTTCTGAACGCCTCAAGATTCTGGGCCAACAGAGAAGGTTTTGGAGGCCAACCGTCAAGTTCCTACTCGGAGGAAGTAACGCTAGTTCCGTATTGACTGGGATAATATTCTTCTGCTTCCTGACATCAGCGATAACAAAGGTATGTCAGATAAAAAAAATAGGGATTTACAGTGCATTCGAATGTTTAAAAGCCTGTTTTTAAATTTTGTTCGGTTAATAATATAGTGATGGCATACGCTAGAACAGGAAATGCAATTCCGTATTAGGACGGATTAAAAATACAGCTCTGTGTGTGAAATAGCACAAGAACCTTGGACAAAAAAGGAAATTAAGTAGTGATGAGTGCACCTCGTTGTGTAGTTGTTGGCGTGTTCCCCATTAGTCTTGAGGTCCTGGTTTTGATTCCTGGCAGCTGCCAGGAATCAAAACCAGGACCTCAAGATAATCGGGGAACACGCCAACAACTTACACACTGAAGTGTAGCACTAATCACTACTTACTTACTTTTTAGATCTAGGTTCTCTGTGCTAGGTGCCGATTGGGAAATGATGATAGTAAATAATAATAATCTTTATTTGGTATACGAAAATTTAGCTAGCATAGTGCATATAAAATACAATTTATTATATATATTTTTTACAATATTTGAGTTTGTCCAAATGTTAGTAGACAAAAAATTGACAAATTGTTTTCAGGCGTTGCCTAGTATGTGAAATTATTCAGTCAGATGAATCTCTTCACAACAATAAAGGTTTCAGCTCTTTAACTTCACTTAAATCAACAAATGGAAAAATTGAAGAAATATGGATGTTCAAACATGGTGAATGTTACACAGAGTGTAAAGTGGCCACTTAAACCAGCTAATGACAGGTTATAAGCCCTGTAATTGCCTAGTCTTCCATATTCCCTTATTTAAGGTATTCTCCATCCCTGTTATAATTTGTTAATATATTTTTTAATTTATTACTTTAAAAATATAATAAAATGCACTATGTTGTTTAATGTTTGTTTGTATTACGTCTATCTAAGTAGGTATGGTATAGCCATTTATTTTTATTTATTTTTTATTTACACTTTATATACATATACAATAAATATACATATAAGGGCGGGCATATTGCCTCAAGGCAGTTTCTGCCTACCTACCCAAACCGTTATACGACGTCACTTGTTCAGATGAGTCAACCAATGATAAGAGAGTTGTCAAAGGGTTCCGGTTCTTTAACGGAATGATCTGCAGAAGTGACTTGGGTGACTTGAGTGAGTAATTTGGGAAATACATAAAACTTTAAAAATCATAGCGCTGATAATACAATACCTAAACAAGTTAAAAATATTTTTTGACTTAGTTTAACTGTCTATTAACAAACATTTCATTTTCAGCATTTTTTGAGAGCCAATCTCCACTTACTTATTTTTACGAGTTTGACTTTAAAAACAATAAAATGTCTTTTGCACAGTTTGCAAAATGGTCTATTGAACAAATAAGAACTAGGCAGCGAGTTCACGTGTACAAAAATTTGGACAGATTCATAGCATTTTCAATAATAATTTCTTTATGCCTATTTCTTTTCCTCGTCTTCACTTTATAAATGTTCCATAGACAATATCAAAAAAGCTGTTGTATTTTATGCATTCAAATATTCATGAACATTTTTTTATTTGTAGAAATTCACTTTGCGAAATTTTATAGTGCCGATGTTTTTGCTTATCTGGATGGAAATAGTGACAGACATTTCGGATGCATTCGTTACGGAGGTTATAAAAAAAAGTCTGCAGCCCGTAGAGGTGATGTGTTCTTTAACTCTAGCGACGGCGATGGTCACTCTTGAAATATTTCTGTGGTTTAGCGTCATTAAATTCTACGAAAATTGTTCCTGTATGCCTGAAGAAAATTCAAATAGCTCAAGAAACCGTTAAATATAATCTAAGCCATACACACGTACATTATTTATCATCAATTTATGTAAAATATATTTTCTAAATAAACTGTTTTTTTAAAGATCATTTTTCTTATTTTCACTATCGGCATAATCGCCATGATTTTTAAATAATAAATGTAAGAGGTGTATCCAGAAAATTACGGCAATTTTAAAATTTGCGAGTTTGGAGTGTACGATTGTCATTTTTTAAAAATAATGTTGGTTTATATGCCCCTGAAGTATGCTAAAATTTTCAGCAGTATTCATTGTTTACTTTGTCTGTGTTTTTTATTTTTTGTGTTCTCACTGGAATCGAACTTTTCGTGCATAAGTCAAGCGTCGCAATCACTACACTACGAGGCTGCTTTGTCTAACAGTAAATTTGTCGTGTATTTCAGGTACCTTTATTTTTTATCGGTTTGTCCAAATATTTAATTTTGAGGGCCATTTTCAACGAGTTGTAAAACTTACTATTAGAAAATGGGAATCAACGGAATTGGGGTAGAGTGGGATTCGAACCACGGACCTTTAAGCCGTGAGTCCGAGACACTAGTCACGGCCCTCGCGACTACAACCCGATTCAATATTTTCTTTAAAAATCAAGAGTTAGATTATTAAAAAATTAGATTTGAAGATAATTAAATTACAATAATATATTTTTGTATTAATTTTACTATTAAAGACCTCTACCTATATACTTATTTCAATAAAAACACTAAAATGGCGGCTTCCGTGGTGTAGTGGTCAAGATGCTTGACTCACGCACGGAAGGTTCCGGGTTCGATTCCCGGTTAGAACACAACAATTAAAAATGTGATTTGTGATGTAATTCACCACTGTAATTGGGTCTCCTGGCCTGTTGTCGTGCAAAAATAAATAAATAAAATGAATATAGTTATCTAGAAAAGATAACACATTATTATCACCATAATTGTTTTTTATTTTTTTTAGGTTTTTATTAAACATAAAATAACTTGAATTTTTGGCAATATCCACTAAATGATAAAATCAAAGATTTATTTATATAATTTCTGTGAACAATTTAAAACCATAAAGCTATACATACTTATTTACGTACCACGTTTAAATAATCTGCCATAGTAAAAAAATATTAATGACACATAAATAAATGATAAACATTCTTTATTATGTTTTTCAACAACCGCGAATAATAAAAAAGAAAAAGTCATATTTCTTAATTAAATCATTTTATTCCTACAACTGGACACAACAATAATCTCTACTCAATTGCAAAATAAATTAATATCTTAAGTTTAATGAGTATCTTTTAGATTGTCGACTTTACGCATACGAGAACATTTCAAAAGATAAATTATTCATTTATTCTAACCCAAGTTTTAATCATAATTTTACAAATATATGAGTCAATTGAATTAAGGGTCATACATTAATTTTATAAGTACGTGTAATTGTGCTTTTTAATGTAAACAAATTAAATGTATCGGTAGTATTGTATATATTAGTCAAATTATTGTGATAGTCAAGAATTGAAACGAATAACATTTTTATCTTGAGATCATGCATATTTTGTGTGAATTTACCTGTATTAAAATTACACAATGAGCCTATTATTTTATATATGGTATATTTTACATACCTTATCTTTCAAAATGTCGCATCGATTAAACAGAAGCCTGTCATCATTTATAATTAACTGTTTATACTATCCATGCACAGCATTGTTGGCACCTCTGTTAAATGTTTACACAATTTGTTTTCAAGATGAAATATTGCGAAACTTTATCATTTTTCTAATTATTCACGGTATTAAAATTTTAGGCAAACAAGATCCCTCAAACAGTCGCCATGACACACTTGCTTTACAAAGTAAAGCACAAAACACTTGTATTTTGTTCAAATAATAGGCCCAGATGTTATTTATTTGTTATGGCCATTCCACAGTTTGAACCCGACTGATTTTCCATCGGTGAATTTCATTTGTCTTCCATAATTATCTACTGGAAAAAAATCTGCAGAAAATTCATTTTTCCGTAATTGACGATCGGCGAGAGAGACGCGATTTGATCGTCTCATTTCTTGATTTATTTCTAGAGTAATGATATCCCAGGGCACTCTGAAAACCTTTGCGCCCTACAGAATTCTTGAAGCCCATCGGAAATGAGTTCGTCAGCGGCATAGAAGTTGACCCTTTTTTGCAAGATTGATATCAACTGCCACAAGAATGCGTGACAAGGTTTCCTGGTCGAAAGGTAAAACCCAGCGCGGTCAAAAGACAGGGTTACCTTTGTTGGCATCGTGAAAATGTTCAAGTTGTTGAAAAAGTCCATCTGCTTGTAGTCATTATTCTCCCTAATCTTCATGTTTGGTCTGCGGAGCACGTTAGAAACTGGACTGAGTTTGTCATTTAGCGCTTCTAGAGAATAACTTTCGGAGCTGCTGTAGCTTTCACTGCTCATACTCAAGTAAGAGGCCGAATAATCCTCCGACGAAGATGTATCAGGTTTACTGTCTAATGATAAATAATCATCCTGGAATTGTAACATTGGTTTAGCTAGAACCGGTATTCTCTGAAGAGCGTCCTGAATTTTTCTAATCTGTTCGTTTGAACCACTTTCATTTAGCTCATCAATACGGTGATGTATGACACCAGTTTTCCTAAAAACAGGGACATTGCGATCAACAAAACTCGTCGCTTGCGCCATTACGACCTCGTCACTGTATTGGCTCGATTCGCTTTCTTCGGATGATATATCAAAAAGATCTCTCCTCATTCTGCTTACTCGTTGATTTTCTTCCAATCTTTTCTTTATCTGGTCGTTGTTGGCTTTTCCATTGACGTATCTGAAGATCTCATTATTGACATGTTCCGGAGACATATCTGGTCTCAATCTCAACTCATCAGACCGGGAATCCATAGAGCTCGGCAAACCGTCGTACGATTCTGAAGAATATTCGTAATAATATGATTCGTAACTTTCAGATTCGTATTCGGGTGAATCATCGTTTCGTGGCGCTTTATAGAGGCCTTTAACGAGGGCTGCCTTGTCGCTTCCGGAAAGTGCCGATGAGGATGATGACGATAATGATAAATAATATTCCTCCGAAGATGGTTCTGAAAATGATTCACTTGTGGATGAATCTGGATAACTATAAGAATCCGGAACGGGTTGTGGATCGCCAGCTTTCAAATTTCTAAATGCCTCTTTTGCGTCGTTCAATCTTATTCCTGCCTCGAAACTTATTCCCTGAAGTTCTTTTTTAAATGAGTCCAAAGTGTCTTTTTTGTTTTTTATGGGATCGAATGCGTTTATAGCATTTTCCGTAAAGTTTCTTTTTAGTTCCGCTACGAGATTTTGTAATTTACTATTGGGACTTTTGTCCTGGCAGTAAATGTTTGTCTTGTCCAAAAACATCTGCATGGGCATGGTTATTCCTCCGTGTTCCCATAGAGTCAAAATACGCATCGAGACCGGAACAATTTCTTTGGGAATGGTTTTCCAAACCTCCTTCAGCGGACTATGCTTAAAATAATGACTAAATGTGGACTGAACGATTTTGATATTTTCGTTCCCAGCAAAAGCGTCATGATCGGTAATATCTATGGGAGTTACATCCGTATTGTCGTCGGCTTCTGACGAAGAAGTATCGAAGAATTTGTACTTTCCGATACCTCTGTGATAAAGTTCCCAGTTCTTGAAACGAGAGTTTCTTTTGTAATTTCCATCCATCATGTCGTTGAATAAAACGAAGACGTTTAAAATGAAGCTCGGGTGGTATTTGACGGTGGAAGTGAGAACTGACTTAAACTTTGTGGGATCGAACATTTCGTTGTTGTTGACTATGACGTGGAGATATATATTGGTCTTCATGGTTGTGTCCTTCCTGCCCGCGTGTGTACTCTTGAGCAAGCACTGCTCCTGATGGCTGTAGACACCCAGAGAGGATCTCCTGGCTACGTTGACCACCATCATGATGCCAACAACGCTGATTATAATGAATGCGATCGAACCTAACCAGCAGAGCAGTAAGTGATCTAAAAAGAAGATAAAAATGATTAGCGTATAAAACATAATTGTAACTTTTAAAGCATTTGTGTTTTTTTTTATATCCGCAAACAAAAAAAGTACAGGGCACTGTAGATTGAATGAACACCTCTTAAACCTATAGATGTAGATTCTGCAGAGCAGATGAGGAAACACCTGTACACATTTCATGTGAAAATGATGCTTTATATCACAAAAGAAACCCGCATCTTCGGGGAACCACTGGTCAAACCTGATGATGTGAAAGCGCTCTCCTTTTATCTAATGGCCCTATAATTTAAGGATTTGGGATTTAAAAAAAAATATTATGCGGTAGTTGCATTTATTATCTTATTACTAAAGTTTATTGTTCATAACTGTGGATTTTTCTATTTTTATTAAGTTTCTATTTTATCTTTACGTGTTGAGATCAGGAAAGATATTCTATAGTGGGTCAATCAGGAACGTCTCTAGCAAAGGATAATGAAAAAAAATCTAATTAACGGGCCTTCCGTTCGACTAGAAGAGTATTCGGCATTTTGAGTCCTACTTTGGCTTATTTTATCCTGTCATGTCCTGTACTAAATTGACCTTGTATATGATATATAAAGGATCTGGGCTTGGAAGAAATTATTTAGCAGTCATCGATAAAAGTGCGCACGCCCTCATATCAGTTGCCATGATTTTTAAATATCTAGGCTTGGAGGGCGAGCATAGATTTACAGGGACTCGTTACAATGGATTTATTTATTTATTTACATACAGGTAGTATTATTACATATTTTTTGGCAAGTATAATATATATAAGTTCCAACTCCATACAACCAACATTTTTGTGTTGAGTTGGGACGAGCAATTTGTTGGCACAGACACATGAGTATATCACCACAAACATATATTTTTTAAAACAGATATATGGCACATCAATATGATAAACAGTAAACTTTAACATTCGGAAAATCATCAAGGAGTTTCCCACTCAAATCCCTCCCACTAAGGAAAATCCAGTCCTTAACTCTTCTCTTGAAAATAGTTTTGTCCTTAAGAGCTTAATACGATCTGTCTTGACCTGCAATTCTCGGTAGCAAAAATCTACGATGTATGCAATAAAAGCGATTTGCTTATCAATGGTGATAAATCGAAAGTGATGGTGTTTGAAAGGGATGAAAATATAACTAAATGTGAGATCAGTGTGAACGGAGATATTCTGAATCAGGTAGAAGAATGTATGTTTACTGGGGATGGAAAGACTGAGAAAGATATTGAAAGGAAGGTGAGTGCCGGGAACAGGGTGATCGGTGCACTGAAATCTACTTTGGCAAACAAATGTTTATCGCAGGAGGCTAAACTAGCAGTTTACAGTGGAGTTCTAGTGCCAACTCTAATGTATGGGAGCGAAGTATGTAATTGGAAAAATGATGATGAAAGTAGGTTAAATGCTATTGAAATGCGATCCCTCAGGCAAATGTGTGGTAAAACGATGCATGATAGGTGCACAAATGTCGAGATCCGTGAACTGTGTAAGGCTGAGATATACATTATCGACCTTAAGACCTTAAGCGGAGAGACTATCACGCACTCTCACTTCTGTTCAATGTAAACTAACGCTCCTATATACTTGCGTGAAAAATGTCAACGCTTATCAGTTCATGGTTTACCTCTTCGTTCTAATTCTCAAGGCACTCTCCTAATACCCATCCACAATTCCTCTTTCTTCTCTTACTAATATAGTGTCCATGCGGCTCGACTGTGGGATCATCTCCCATCCACTATTAAAGATCTCAGTATCTACAGTACAACAACAACAAACCATCACGCCGTTTCCCCGTAAGGGTAGGCAGAGAGGATAGAACACCACAACACTCTATCTTTGCATACAGATCTCGCTTCCTCTACATTCATACATCTTCTCATGCACGCGCACCGATTATACCGACTTTTGACATGTCCATCTTTAAGTATTTGTTGGATTTGGTCATGCCATGTCTTTCTCGGTCTTCCTCTATTTCTGCATCCATCAACATTCGCATTGTAAATATTCTTAGCCGTTCTCTCGCTGTCCATTCGTTCTACATGTCTTTAAATCACGTCTGAAGAAAAATCTACTTTCTCTTCCCTCAATCTCTCCTCCTTTCCTCTTTCCTCTTTTTTCCCTTTTCCCATTGAGTAATAGTATCGATTTAAGGTAATTTATAAATAAATACGTTTGTCTCTATTTTTGTATATCTTTAGCTGTTTAATTTTTATTTTCTCTTGGGTGTGTTTTGTAACTTGAATTATAAAAATAAAACTATTATTTTTTGGTTGGTTGGAAGAAATTGCCGTTTGGCAATAAGCCTGCCAATGTACAGATAACATTATGTACAAAAAGTTAAATAAATAAATAAAAATAAAAATAATATTAAAAACCGTTTTATCTAATCGTGTTTCCGCCACAAGTCTTCAAGATAATGAGTTAATATAATGTAATTACCAGGCCACTTGTTGATGATGGAACTGGCTCCGAGGGCCATACTCCTAGCTCGGCCCTTCCCGACCCTTATCCTGCTCTTGAGACTCATTGGCTTATTCCACTTGGTGTCCATATAAGCTTCCTCGTCGGATCCTTTCTGCACCATCGACTTCACAAAATACGACACCAGTAGTGGACTTTCTTCCTCTATGTCTATCCCCATTGGGTGCGCAAGAGAACTATTGAATAAATCTAGAAAAATAAAAAATGGTGCTATACATATCAACCTCATAATTATTATTTTCTCATTGCGAAGCGTTCCTCGCAGAGTAACCACGTAAAGTATACATATTTATTTACCGATTTTGACAATTTCTATATTACAATAAATGTTGAAAACCTATATGGCAAAGGTGTATTATTTTATTTATTTTTCGTACGGCCTTAGCCAATTGCATCAGTAATATAATAAAACATATGTACAAAAAACTGAACAAAAAGAACATAAAACTATGTAGCGAGGACAAACAATGGCAATAAAATAATAATATTCATAAACACGATCAACATGTAAGACTCCGAGCTAACTTATGCCAATCCATCTTCATCCCACGTTGTGGTAACAGCGAAGAGATCCACGAAAAGCCGGAAGATATATCCTAAAAAATACCAAGTTGTGTGAAGAATTGAGTTATCTACACATTCTGGACATTGGGGTATAAAAACAGAAATTGCTCTGAGAAGATTTAATAAACCGCATTATATTGGGCTTTGCATTTTAGGGTAATCCTGACGAAGAGACGAGTACGACTCGAAATTCGTAGACATGGCAAAACTATTTATTTACTTACATTCATCAAAATGTTTGACCACATATTTCATACCTTAAATATTAATAATAATTTTCTTTATTGTTTAAAGATACATGTTTTTTTTCAATATGAATTGTCAGGTTCTAAAAAAGATTGTCTCTGGTTAGTGCGTTTACTTACCAAGCAAGAGGTCTCGGGTTCGATTCCCGACGCGGTCGACATAAATTTATAAATATTTATTTAATAGTTGTTTTTACACTGGAATATTTCACAGTCCCTGGACTGGCACCTAAAGCGTAAGACTGACTTCATACTGGGAATGCTTGGCTACAATAGTTTGGAGACAAGAAGAAATGCATACTTGCTTATGTATTTTTTCCGATTGATCCGTGGTATTACGATCAACATAGGTATAACGGAGAGTATTTTTCTTTATGTTCCTAATGACTACCTTAGACATAGACAGCTTAAGCTGTTTTATCTTCCTGCTTGCAGAACCAACCTGCCGATGGTAATGCCAGTAGGAAGAGCAATGTCTTTACTCAACCGTATCTCTTCGGATATTGACATCTTTCATATTAGTGAAAAAAAGTTCAGAGAGGATTGCATTCTTTCTCTATAATTGCTGGGTATTTTTTATTTTTACCATTTTTGTATATTTAAATTTTAGTGTTTATTTTTTCGTTTTATGTATGCATTGAATTTTTTTGTTATGTACATAAACGTTTTTAAAATAAATAAATTGAAATTAAATTGAAAAAATTGAAAGACTGATCATCTCACCTTTCGGAACTCATCTTCGAGTGCCAGAGTGAATAGTTTAGGACAGTGGTTCCTAACCTTTTTATCGCCAGGTACCGGTCTACGTTTATTAATTTTACAGCGGCCCACTTAGGGGGGGATGTTGATTGTTTATATTTTAGATTGTTTTGATTGAATAATTTTATTTTTATTGTATTTAAACATGCCTTCAAAAAAAAAACTCACACCGAAAAATGAATATAAAGTTATTTAACATTGTATAACTCACTAGAACGCTAAATCAATGAGAACCCTGAGCTTGTTTCTTTAGCAACGAGACGGTTCCATCTGGGGGTAATGGGAGACGATAACACCCGAACCGCCGTGTGTTTCTTATGTCCAATTTATTCCGTTGTTTTGTTTTGGTCGCTGTCACCCAGCTCACTGATAAGATGTTGGAAATGGCTGTAGGGATTCAAATATTGTGGCGGCAATTGCCAATCTCAGAGTATTCCGCCATGACTCTAATCCAAAACACCGGTAAATTTTTTCTCTCAATCGTAGTTTTAAGGCCGCCGTCATTTTCAATCTCCGGCAGTTGATCCTCTTCTTGCACAGACATGCTAAATTCGCCTAGTTTGTTGCAGCAGCGCTCGAACTCTTTTTAAAAGCAAAGACAGGTGATTGTGCACCAACTGGGAAAATAAATGCTCAGGCCCTAGCCTAAAATCCCCGATAATGTCTGAAAAATGTTCAAAATGCCTTTGTTTATGCGCCGTCCCCACAACTCCTCTCAGCTAAATATTTTTTTTTCGTTAATTATTTTTTATTTTATTGGTTATGTTCAATTTTTAAACAGGGCTTTAGGCGGCTCGGTATCATTTGCCCGCGGCCTGGGGGTTGGGAACCACTGGTTTAGGAGACATAGTGTCTCTTTGTCCTTAAATCCAAAGATATACGAATACTCACTGAACGATGAAATATTATCATCTGTGTCTAGTATACGAGATTTAGGTATTATACTTGACACTAAACTTTTTTTTACAATTCATTGAACGTGTTATCAACAAATCCTTAAAACTTCTTGGATTTTTAACAGAAGCACAGCTGACTTCAAAAATATCAATACCCTTAAAACTCTTTTCTGTTCCCTAGTTCGCCCGCACCTAGAGTATTCCTCTGTTATCTGGTCTCCATATTCTGATGTTCACATCAAGAATATTAAATCAGTTCTACATCGATTTTTGAGAAAGTAGGCTGGAGGTTGGGCTTATCCAGAAACCTATATACGTATAATGAGTTAGAAACTACCTTGAATATATCTTCTCTTCAAGACCGTCGAAATAAATCCGACCTTATAGTCCTATTTAAAATTCTCAATTCACTCTTTGATGCGCCTGAACTACTGAGCTCAATAAAATTAAATATCCCAACTAGCAACCTCAGACAAAACATACTCTTTCATACCGATAACCATAGAACTGACTATGGTTTTCATTCCCCTATACCCAGAACTCTTAGGTCTGCCAACAAACATACCAGTCTTGATTTCTTTGATAACAAGTTGTCTTCTTTCAAACGATCACTGAATCAAATTCAATTATAAACACCTCTCTCCCCCTTCCACTCCCACCATATACCATTGTGTCTTTCAATTTTTCTTTATAATAATTTTTTATGCATAAATATGTCCTTAAAAATGCCCATTGGGCGTATATATAAATAAATAAATACGTATTTTTTGTGTGGGTTTGTGCAGCTGTATTGTTGAGGTTGTTTTATTGTAGATGTTTATGGAAAACATAATATCAATGTTGACAGACCTCAAAAACCAATGCAACAAAGTGGGACTAAAAACTCATAAAGATAAGACAAAAGTCGTGTCTACAACAAGTTTAATACTGCCCATAAAGATTGATAGTCAGGGTATTGGCAGAGTCGAATCATACGTTTACTTACGGAGGCAATCAAAAATACACCACAACACCCAGAACAATTGAGAAAAAATCTTTCTTGGATTTTTTCTTACAAATGGCGGGAATCGAACCCGCGCCGCCAGTTACACAGCTGGCCGTCTAACCAACTGCGCCGATGCGCCTGTAAACTCACTCATATAATTAGAATTTATGCTGTAATTCTGTGGCAGTATGATTAACATTGTATGAACTCACTACTAGAAAATGAGAATCCAACCTCGGACCTTAGGTTCGTGCATCCGCGACAATAGCCACGGGACCACAACTCGTTTCTTAACTTACATATTATGTTAATTCTAAGACTAACATACCTTAATAATTATTGTTTTAAATCCAATAACATATATTATTCACATAAATAAACATTTCATTCACAAATGTCACTGTTGCAAAAACTTTTGTTTTCGTTAAATATTCAAATTTCGAAGCATTCGAAAATATTCGATTAGGTACTGCGTAGGAACTATTTGTTATCATGAGTATTTTTTTAGATGTCAATTATTCGATAGCCGAGCGCTAACTGTCATTTTTGTTGCTTCGTAATTATGTTTCAAAAACAGACTTTCGTGCAAGGGCAATAAATCACTATGCCATTATTTTTATTGAGTTTAAACAAATGTTTACTAACCTGGTCATACGCAATGTTTTGTCATAGCGAAACAACAGGGTGCTATAAATTTTTGTGCCATATGATATCAATATATTGCCATATAATATAATATTAATTAGATGGATAGCCGTAGAATTAAGAATAGTCCAGAAGAAGCGTAAAATCATATTTGAATACATCGGACAGTGTCCAATAATTCTCCCACTTAGACACACTTTCGCCGCGCGCATACGTTAAGTCGCCGGGTAATGTTGCTTGATGGGGAAATAAAATAATCATAACACAAATGTAAGGTTTAAAAAAAGAAATCTATTAATTTCTCTAAAATTTTACTGTGCACGCGGAAACATTGATTGACACAACAGATTAGATAAATAAAGGGTCATTTAATAAGAGTAATTTGATTTATGAACTTTGAACTTAAAATTTAAAACAAACTTTATTTGACACAAAACGTATATTTTTATGTCATGCTAAGTAATATTTGATGTTTTAAAGATAATGTCGTTCAAATTTCCTCCACGGCGTTGTTTAATCCGAGGTCTAATTTTCATTAGTTCTTATATTAAATGAGCAAAGTTGGGTAAAAAAAAATTCTACCCTGGCAACACTAACGAAATTTCCATTTTGTTTCTTCGACAATCTGACAGATGGAAAAATAATTCAATTTTTAAGTAATTCATTTGCTACTTAAACATTCGTTTGTTAATTACACATGAAATGTGATGTCATCCTGTTTCTTTAAGATCCTAGCAGTATTTCTACACTTTAAAAGGACACAACACGGCATACTTCAATTTAAATCAGGAGTTGCGTACTGAGCGACGTCTACAAAGAAACTGAGGGGAAAAACGTAAACCTACTATTTTATGAGTAGTTGAGTCGCCTTCTGTTTGATGTGCGTATGTGGTTTCTGGACTATTCTTAATTCTATAGTGATAACCATTTTTGCTAGAATAGTCCAGAAGGAGTCTAGAATCAAATTTGAATACATCGGACTGTGTCCAAAAATCCCCCCATGTTCGCCGCACGCGTGCTTTAAGTCGCCGCGTAATGTTGCCAGATCGCGAAAAATATATAATAACACAAGTATAAGATAATTATATTAAAAAAAATAAAAAATATTTCTCTAAAATTTTATTGTACACGTGGAAACATTGATTGACACAACAGAGTAGATAAGTTGAGGCCCATTTATAAGAGAAATTTAATTAATGAACTTTGAACTTTGAAAAAATATCGCGGTCTCCATGGTGTAGTGGTCAAGACGCTTGACTCACGCTAGGTTCTCACGGAAGGTTCCGGGTTCGATTCCCGGTGAGAACACAAAAATTAAAATGTGATTTTTCTCAAGCCTGGTTGTTCTGTTATGTAATTCACCACTGTAATTGGGCCTCCTGGCCTGTTGTGGTGCAAAAAAAAAACGTAAAAATGTAAATGTAAAAAAGTAGCGTAAACAATTTGATTACCTCGGCAACACTGACAGAATATTTATTTTGTTTTCTTTGAAAATCTGACAGATGGAGAAAGAATAAAATTTTCAAGTTATGCATTTGCTACTTACACGTGCATTTGTTACTTACACATAAAATATTATCCCATCCCGTTTCTTTAAGATCCCAGCAGTATTTCTACACTTTAAAATGACACAACAAGGCATAGCTGAATTCAAATCGGGAGTTGCGTACTGAGCGACGCCGACGTCTTCAAAGAAACTATTAGGTCAAAACCAAAAACTACTTGTTTAAGAGTAGTTTAGTCGCCTTCTGTTTGATGCGCGTATGCGGTTTCTGGACTCTTCTTAATTCTATGTATTTATGTAAACATACTTAGCACTCGTCTTGCGTTCCATTAAACTTAAGTTCCGGAACTTAACTTGTAGTCAGTAGATGTGAAACACCGTAAAAGGGCACAACATACAGCTTTCAGTCCTTAGTAAACTGGCATGGACAGTTTTTTATACTGTACTACGCGTTTTGCACGGCAATGTTGACGCGAACAGGGCTCATTTTTCAGAACATAATTTCAAACTATCGTTCTATGTAGCATCATCTCTATTTAATCATTATGTTTTAATTATAAATGATACATTTTCTAATTTATTTTTTTGTTTTATTTTTAAAATTTTTAATGGTATGTTTTCTAATTTACATTTAATCGTAGTAATGCAGAAAGCAGCATTTACGCTTAAATTTGTATTATTAACGGTATGTTTTCTAATTTTTTTATTATTTTATGATACTATTATAATTATTAAATTTGTTTAAGCATAATTTTTTTTAAACGCATGTAAAAAAGAAGTTCCAGCGTAAACAAAGAAATTTCCTGGCTAGTCGGGATCTGAAACAAAGAACTCTGTACATTTTAAAACTAGCATATTTAAAAAAATATTTAGAACGCAGAATTTTTTTAAAAATAAAATATTTGAAAAAACAAATGTTTGCTTACTTCTGCAGGGGGGAAGCGAGGGGGGCGTGGCCATGTGTTTTGCGGTGTATCAGACTCCCCCCTACCCTCTCCTCGCTTCTTCCTTGCAGAAGTAAGCAACCATTTGTTTTTTTTTATATTTTTTTTTTTGTAAATTTTATTCGTTCTAAAAATTTATTTTAATATGCCAGTATGTCTTCTTGCTCATACTGATCATCGTGGTTTCGGATGTGACAGGATTTAACGAACACCCTGTATACATAAATACCTCGGTGGTGTTAACATAAGTTGTGTTCGTTTTCGTCCAAATTTAAAAATGGGCACCAAAATTAAAATAAAATGGTAAAGGTCATTCGTAATAAAATTTTCTGCTTCACAAGATATTGTGTTTGTTTTTACGTTGCACGTATTATTTTATTTGATTACAAGTCTTTTATGGAATGTCAAGTTGACGAAAGTGAGCATTTTCGACACCTCCTTCAGTTCCCGTTCAATCGAGGGAATAAAGCTGCTCGCGATATTTGCGAAGTGTACGGTAAAGATGCTATGCGTTATTGACAAATCTGTTGTAAAGTAATGAAAGAGAATTCATTATTGACTAATTTTTTGTTGTAAACTCTTTTTTGTTATGTATAAAAACGGACACAACTTATGTAAACACCCAACAGAAAATTAGCTACACTTTAAGCACATTTTAAACATTTTAGCAGCTGCTAGCTAGTATCGTTTTTATGGTAAAGAGGTACATATAAAAAACCACGAACTGAGGAAATTTGTGTATGTATAGATTGCTTACGTTAATTATTAGACATGTATTGTGACTAGGGAATACAATCCCGAGCAGCTTTATTAATCTCGGGATTTTTTATGCGTAATCTCGGGATCCCGGGATTATCTCGAGATACGATCATGTGATTTAAATTGTATTCAAATGTCAAAAAAGCGTACGTAATTTTTTGAAAACCGTTAACTTTTATAAGGTTTTCAGTAGTAACAGAACATCGTGTAAAAGGCACTGAGAAAAAAAAGTCAATTTCTGCATAATAAACAAAAAAATTAACTTGTTTATTGCAAATATCGTATTACAAAATTAAAAGACAAAATGTAAAAAAAATACCGTAGTGGAATTCCGAAAATAAAAGCGCAGAAATATCAAAGCATCTTATGTTTCATTTTCAAGCCTGATTCTTTGTTTGTTGCCAACATAAGCAGCAATTGAGGGGAGATCCCGGAAGAGTGCGATATTCGTATTGTTGACCATCAGCTCCACATTCCACGCTTCATGAGCAGATATTAAACATGCTCCTAAAAAGACTTGTTTGTAGCAATCCCGAAATTCCAGAGATTAGCCAAGTATAATCTCGGATTTGAAAATGGCCGGGATCCCGGGACTGTATTCTCAATTGTGACATGCCATATCTTTTTTTTATAATTGTTGATGGCAAAGCAATATTTGCCACATCTTTGATGGACTTAGCATAAGAATACCGTGTCCACTTACTATGACATGTATATTTTTATTGTTTTTAGTTTAAAAATCATCCTGTAATGTATTGCATACGTATTACTGACAAGTATTAATGCACCCAAATACGCTGACAAATTATAAACAAATTGATTTTTAAAATGCTGAGTTGTCTTTTGTCCGTCGTCAATCCGGAAGAATTGTTCATATTTCCGTGTCATGTCTTTATAAATAAAATCATTTTATTTCCCGTTTATTCTTTTAACCTTTTAATTCTTTTAATTTATTCCTTAATAACCCGCTAAGCCTTTATTTTAGAGACTTGTCAACAGGTTAGAAAGATAGGACATGGAAGGGAGTTCCAATTTTCTGAATACACACCCAACGCCCAGATTAATCAGGAGGTTTTTTTTATTTGTTAATTTACTATTAAACTAAGCAAACTCCACGTAGCAAAAATGATTCAGATACGCTGTGATTAAACTGAAAATGCAGTGCCCTATGAACAACTTGATGCGGATGGGGAAGTGATGTAAATTTTTATGCTTATTTAATTATATAAGTTTTTTTGTTTTTCCCAATAAATTTAAATAATTTGTCGGTCTCGTGGTTTAATAGTCAGCACGTTTGCCTACCATGCAAGAAGTCTCGGGTTCGATCGCTTACGTAATATTTCATTATAAATTATTATGGAAAACAAAACTTTGTTATTAGTGCTACACAATTGTATTATTTTGCAAAAACACTACTTTAGTTTTGAGAGAAAACTCCTCCCATCGTCGGGTGATATAAAGTAATATAGAATTTAAACTTTTGTATCGTGTCGCGGTCGGCAGTAGGAACATTTCTATTTATTTTTGTAGTATGTAGTTCTGAAAACCAAGTTGAGTTTAATTTCAGCCCGTCGTCTTTGTTTATGTTATTTGGGTGTCTGTGTATTTAAATTGCTTCTTTTATTATTCGTGCACTGTAGTTACTGGATTTATGCAAAATTTTCGGTTCAAATGCGAAAAAATGTCCGGTGTCTATAGAGTGTTCCGCTATTGCAGATTTGTCGGGATGCCCAAGTTTACACGTTTTTTTGTGTTCGTCAATCCATTTCTTTGCTGTGCGCCCTGTTTGTCCTATGTACACTTTATCACATGCTTGGAAACTTAGTTTATAAACAGTTTCCGTTTCCAGGGGATTCTTATATTTTAAGCTCAATAAATGGTTCTTCATTTTTCCTACAGTCCCAAACGTTGTTCTAATATTATGTTTCTTCAGCACTTTGGCTATCCTGTCAGTAACATTCTGTACATATGGTAGGTATGCAGTTCTTCTGGTAATATCTTCTTCCTTGTTCTTCTTTGTAGCTTGCGATTTATTAAATCGAGATTTAAGTAGCCGAAACGTCGGAACAAATCCAACACACACGGTATCACCCAAAAAAGAAACATATTGATAACAGTGACCGTGAAAACCTTCGCACTTATTCCTTACTTCAATTGCCATCCCCGTACACATGGACCCGCGTCTATTAAGCCCCTCTTGGCCAAGTGGATGTCTTCCCACATACCAAATCTTAGTTTTAATTATTGTAACATCTACTAATGTACTAGATTTTAAGACAGAAATTCCACTTAACATTATTTCCCTCATCGATTATGTTTCCGTATCTGTACTTAAGACAACCATCCATATACATACCAACACCTTAGATAGGTGGAATAACAACCCTGTTTTAGGTTTCATCACTGATTCATTTGTTGGTTTTTTGTAAAGATTCTATAAGAATGATCGTTCAGTTAAACAGCATACCAAAAGAGAGGTGGATCTTTTCTATGCTGGGATTACCAGTTTTAGACTCTTCCTCTCTAACTACGTACGAGTATGTATCATTCATAATATGTCATATTTGTTTACTATTGTTTTTATAGACCTTAAAAATCTATTGTGCTTTTTTATCATGTTTTTAAAGATCCCTAATAATATCATTTATGTGCTTTGTAATTCGCAGAAGTGCTGTATTTTACATTCAAATAAAAAAATAATAAATGAGGACACTGTGAATAATATGTACTATATTAGTTTTATGTCACCCGTCGATGGGAGGAGTGCTCTCCCAAAACTGTGGTAGGGTTCTTGTAAAATAATAAAATGGTGACACGTGCAAAACTAATTATAAAATTGCATTTTTAAAAATAATTTATACATATTTTTTTTTATGTTTCTTGATTTTTTTTCTTATTCATGGGAATAATAATAGAACGAAATCCCGCATAGGCATAGCCTGTGCGTGGGTATAAGTACTGGTTTAAACAGTTTAACGTGACAGTACGAATTTATGAACAAAATTACACATACATACTGATTCATACATTTTGCACACACACACATCCATTCACCATATACATACATACATGTATATATACACACATACTTGCTCGCACATATATAGATGCGCATAAAAAAATATAAAAATACACAATTTGAATATTTTAGTGCAAATAATCAAAAAGTAACATAATATGTAATTAAATAAGTATACAATGGTGTTCACAGGTCGTAGTGACGTCAGGAGCTTGCATAGCATTGACCCCCACCACTAAGAATAGGAATGCAACGCTACTAAGTTTTAGTCATGTGAATACTCTTGTAAGTTTGAGGTATTTTGTGGGTACAAAAAGTCATGTCAACTTTCAAGTGTCGAAGGTTTCGAAGTATTTAAGTTGTAAATGGGTTATATTTTCTCCACAAAGCAAACGTCTCCTGAGCAAGATAATATATTTTTTTAAGGTAATTGTATCATAATGATTTCCGTATCCTTAGGTTTGATTCCTGGTGGGGTGAACGTGAAGTATGAAAAGTAGAATGATGAATTTTGCTATCAATTTAGCAAAAAATCCAAAACATATCTTTCCATATTTTGCTGGCAATTTAGCAAAAGAAATCGAAGACATCTCTTTCCATCCCTTCTATCCGCCCACTTTTTAGCATATTTTTTAAAGGTGTGATTGGTTAAACATTTCGTGCCTCTCACATTATTAGTAAATACATTGTATAGTCTGGGAGCGCAGAAGAGTACACGTGTCCTAATCTAGTTTTACAGAGGGATACTATGATTTAAGCCTCTGCCTGGTTTGATTTTGATTAGTTAAAAATGAGATTTTTCGCGTGTGTATACATTTCAAAGCCTGTACGCAATACACTCTTCTTATATCCGTTATTTCAGTGAACAGTATAATGATATGTACTTTACTTTTCTGCCTAGAACACCTTTTGTATAAGTGTTTTGCGAAAGCATTTATGCATGATATGTTGTAAAAATGTTATATTTAAACGTACATAAGGTGTGTTACACCTGTGTATACTATAACATGTTAGTTTATCGGTTAATACTTGTGTTAATAAAAATACACGGATTCATGCGCAAGAAAAAATAATTAGTCTTTTATCGAGTTCATTTTAATCCATCTGGACCGGTTGCAACAAAACAAGCTTAAAATTGAATAATAATTGTTGCGTCTTTGTCAAAATGGGAAGAAATAATGGTTTTGTCATACTTTTTTTATGCAAACCGTTTTGTCTATTTCGACGAAAACGCGAGCATTATTTTAATTTAATTATTTTTTTTCTTTTCATGCTGTGTGAAAAAACTCCCTCGAGTCAATGTGTATTAATTAACCCAAGGTTATCTTAGGTTAACCTGAGATAACCTGAGGTTAGGAAATGATCACCTGTCTCATTTAATCTTATTAAAATCACATATGTGTCTTGCTTAGTAACCTAATAAGATTACATTTCATTATCGCAAATGAATGTTTTATATATTTGTCTCGGGGTTCTCGATATGTTGTCAATTTCGGAGATCCTGATGGACAAAATGATCTAATATGCCTAAATATGTGATTTAATTTAATAATAGTTGTAATATTCATAGTAGTTGCCAAGATATTAATTAATAAAGTGCATTTTGCAACGCCTGTTACATCACAGGAACGGGCGGGTTGACCAAACTTTTTTAAATGCTACTTTCCCTTCATAATAAAATATAATATATCGTCAGCTTGTTGGTGCAAAGTCCTGCTAAATAGGAGGTAAAGAGCGTTCAGAATCGCACTACTGGACCCCGATTACAAGGGAGAGTCAACAGATTCATCTTTAGCTTTTGTCTTTAGGGTAAAATATAATTTTTCGTTTGAGAACTTTAATATTGATTCACACATATTCATCTTTGTACAGAATATTCGATTTTACTTTATGGACCGTGATGTTCAGTGGTTTTTTCATTTTTATTATTTGTTAAAAAACTATTAAACTAAGCCAAAAAAATATATTAAAAGTTTTGTGTTTCTGAAATTACTCCGCATGTGACATTTCAAGTTCCCTTCCGCACGTTTTCGTTCAGTTCTGCCGATTTGCCTGTTGACGTACCGGAAACCGGAAGTATTTCCGGAATATTAGTTTTGAACTAGTGACGTCGTTCAAAGTAGTTCGTTTTGATCAAAATGTATTTTTAAATTTTTTTCATACATTTTTAAGAAACTTTGTAGTAAAATTTAATGCTCTAATTTTTACCTCTCGTAAGGAAACATTATATATCTAATTTTCTGTAGGGCTGAACTTCTTCGTTGAAGAAAGCTTTTTAAGTTAGTTATCTTCAACAATATTTTGAGTCTGTTCGAATATTTGAATAGTAAGTCCAATAGGGTATTATCACCCGGGAGGAATATCGGATTTAACATATTGTACATATAAAGGATTTTTCAAAGACTCTTTTAGTGTTTATAAAAGCTCTAATAATCAATAATTTCATTCATAACTTTCATTTACTATTTTTAACATCTCAGAAAAGCTATTTTATTCGGTTGGTACTAAATTCGATCATCCAAACCCACCCAACAGTACACCACGAATCGTGGATTTGTTTTAAATGTTGGTAATCCGAATAGAAATTGAAACGACGCGTATTGCTGTCTATGATTTTTTTCCCTTCTCTAGCCAACCTTGAAATAAATGGCGACCGTAAAATGGGGCGACATTTAAATCGTATGGCGACTTTGATCAATGGATATATTGTTTATATTTATCTCTATAACTTCTGATCATTAATACATTTCGGTAAATTTTAACTGTTTTTTTAATGGTAACAAGGAATACGCTTTAAATGCAATTGTTATATAACTTTATTTCAAGTAAGATTTCAAGAAGTTTGAAATGGAATCGTCTAGCTATTTTTTTAATATAGTGATATACTTAATGATAAAAGTAATTTCGTGTAATTTGAATTGTCTTGACATCACTGGTATTTATATCACTGAGTGTCCATTATTATAGTGACGTCACGAATCGTTTGTTTTTGGCATCATTCAAATTACTATAATTGAATCCTTTATATCTCCCTTATTTCTTAACAGATTTTAATAAGAATAGTACCGATCGGCTTGTGATTTTTTAGATCAATTTATAAGCTAATAAAAAAATCCACGATTATTGCCCATTGATGAAGAATACAAGTTTGTGTGTGAAATGGAACCAAAACCCTAGATGAGAGTTTTCTACTCGAAGACTACTCTCCCTGGATTGGCATCTAAAGCGTTAGACTGATTACCTTGTAATGTAACAGGTTTTACAATGTAGTGCCCTTTGCACTTTCGATTCTGGATAGAAGTGGTGATGGTGATATTTTTCATCGTTTTATGTTATGTTTTGCTGTACTCCGTGGGAATGATTTTTTATTACAATTAAAAATAATAACACTCATCAACGTTTTTACCTTTTACTGCACTAAATTAAATTGAATGAATATACCTTCTGGATTCAAAACTTTGATTCTATGATCGGGTAACTTCGTAATATAAAATATCAATAAAACCATGGAAACTTTTATGTATATCTCTTTATTCATTTCTAAATGCAATTGACACAGAATTATAGCATATTTACAATAACTGTTTTGCATTAATTGAGAGTTAATTGTACCACTTCATTTTGCTCAGACATATAAAATTAATTTTCTAAAAATTAATCAGTGGAAAAACGACAGGTTTCTTAAAATCATAGTTCGTCAAGTTCAGAATTCATTATACACATCTCAATCAGGTATGTAATAATATACCTCAACGAATCCCAATAAGATAAAAAAATGAAATTTTGTTAAAGGTAATTTAATTTTAAATTACTTTAATGAAATAAATATGTTAATTTTCACATAAATAAGACCCTCCACCAATTTCCCCATTGCCCTTTATTGCCTTATTATAAAACAAAAGGTTTATGTTCCATAAATCAATTATTTTAAAAATCGGTAATAAAGATTTCATGTTATTTATCAAAACCAATATAATACATATATTATTTTTGAAATAAATTTAATTAAAGTACATGTTACAACTAAAACATAATACTATTTTCTTAAATTAATGGCATTTTTGTGACTAAATGATAACATAATTTAACCTAAACGATTACGTTTTATGAAATATTCTAAGTATGACTTATCTTGAAATTGCACTTACACTAAAATCGGTATAATTTTAAGAATGCTAAAAAATCAGTCAAGATTGTTTAACTTATTCCTAATTGCGAACAGAACACATGTTTTTTTATAAAATAAAGCTGTGAATAATAGAAAATATTATTATAAATATTTAGTTAAATTTATCATACATCAATAGACAAGGATTTTCACCTTAGAGTAATAATAACCTAATAGAGTCGCCAATACGGAGAAAAACAATCATATTACTGATGACGAAGTTAGCACCATATTATAGAACAACGTCTGTACTTGGGTTGAGAATTGCGAGCCTAAACCGAAACTTTCCATTACACGTTTGTTGTTAAACTAAAAACCAAATCAAAAATTTGCAAAGCTTTTGTTCCCTGTAATAGAACTTAAGGCTTCTCTAGACAGTTATTACTCTGAGGTTTTTACATACGGATAAATCTTGTCTTAAACTATTACAAACTGTTTTTTATTTACTATTGAGCAATATAGAGTGACATAATTTACGATTAAAACATCGATCGTTGTTATTTTACGAGAATAAGATTTCTCTGACATTCAGAAATAAAATTCGTATATTTAAAATGCCCTGATTTGCAGGAATTCCATTTAGCATTATTCATTTGTGTGTAAAATTATGAATAACAAAAGTCCAACGTTAAAATAGGTATCTGTTTTAGTAAACCAAATCACAGTAAAAAACAATTATTTTTTTTACATTTTACATTACACAAAATTTCTTTTAGCATTTCTGTGTTTTAATTTTAATTTCACCAAGAGATCATTTACCTAAGTCTTGACTTATCTATTTTGCCACATTGACTGTTTCTACTGGAATACCCCATCTTCTGATCCAGGTATCTTTCATCTTCGAACATTTGGATATTCTTGATGCCATTTCACATCTTCTGCTCACTGGCCAGTAGATATATTTCTCAGGACACTGATATAAGAATCCCCGCATCCTTCTAGTTGATTGTGATCTCTGGCACTTGAAGAAAGCTGGAGAGCACTGGTCCTCGTTGTCGAAGGAAAAGTGACCATCAGTTGGACACAGAAGTCGGCCTGCCTTCACAGTAACCTGGAATCAAAGAAAATTATTAATATGGTAGATATTTGAAAAAAAAATCTACTTTAAATTACCAAGAAAATATATGGTCAAAACTTACAAGAGGTATGGAGCTTTGTTGTAAAACCCTAAAAGTCTTCTTTTCTGCTATCTCTCCTTCACATTTTTGGTCAGTATCTTCTTCCGAAAGGCACTGTACTTTATCATCATCGTAAATTGTGTCATCGGGGCAGCGGAAGACTGTAACATTCATGTCGTAATTTTTATCACTTGTTGTACACTGATAAAAGAGGTTGCAGTACTTCGGATGTCTTCGGAAACCGGTTGGACATACTATGGCTACTTGGTCTCCTTCCAGTTTACCAACCGGACATTCTGTTTCTTTCGGTGATTCTGTAGTTCCTTCCGTAGTTCCTTCCGTTGTTCCTTCCGTCGTTCCTTCCGTTGTTCCTTCCGTCGTTCCTTCTGTTGTTCCTTCCGTCGTTCCTTCCGTTGTTCCTTCCGTTGTTCCTTCCGTTGTTCCTTCTGTGGTGCTTTCAGTTGTTCCTTCTGTAGTTCCTTGAGTAGTACCTTCAGTTGTTGTTGTTGTTCCCTCAGTTGTTGTTGTTCCTTCAGTTGTTCCTTCAGTTGTTGTTGTCGTTCCTTCAGTTGTTGTTGTTGTTCCTTCAGTTGTTGTTGTTGTTCCTTCAGTTGTTGTTGTTGTTCCTTCAGTTGTTGTTGTTGTTCCTTCAGTTGTACCTTCAGTAGTACCTTCTGTAGATGATTCTTCTTGTGCCTTAGTAGTTTGTTCATTTGCCTCAGTAGTTGTAGTTTGCTGCGTAGTCGTTTTCTGTGTAGTTGTATCTTGGGCTTCAGTAGTTGTTTGTTGCTGAGTGGTAGTTTCTTGTGTTGTTGTTTGTTGCGTTGTTGTTTGCTGGGTTGTAGTGTCTTGTTGGGTAGTTGTTTGCTGAGTTGTTGTAGTATCTTGTTGTGTTGTTGTTTGTTGAGTTGTAGTTGTTTCTTGTTGTGTTGTTGTGTCTTGCTTTTGGGTAGTAGTTTGTTCTTGAGTTGTAGTTTCTTGCTGTGTGGTGGTTTCTTGTTTACTTGTTGTGTCTTGTTGAGTGGTTGTTTCTTGCTTTTCTGTAGTTGTTTGTTCTGTAGTAGAGGTTTCAGTTGTGGTTTGCTGCTGGGTTGTTGTTTCTTGTTCAGTTGTAGTTTCTTGCTTGGCTGTTGTTGTTTCTTCATCTGGTTTATGTTGTTTTGAACAATCACGCGCAGGATAAACAGATTCTTCATGATTACATGTATCCAGGGACGGATCCCATATCGTTCCTTCTCCACACTCGAAATGATATACTGAATAGCGTTTCCCTTCATCGCCATCCCAATCTACGCATCTGTAAAACTTTTTGCAGTCAGAAGGATGTGGATAGTATCCGGCGTGTGGGCAGCTTATAGTATTATTTTTAGGTTTATCTTTGTCACAATCTGATGAATTTTTACTACTTTCGGTGGTTGATGATTCTGTTGTAGATGATGTCGTTGATTGCGTAGAGTCAGATTTTTTTGTTGTCGACTCTGTTGTTTGTGATGATTGAGTTGAAGATGAAGATTCCATATTAGATTCTTCTGGTTTAGATTGGTCTGAGTTATTAGAATTACATTTTCCTTTAACATCACGCGGATGATTGCATTGCCCAATTTCATCATCCCAAACTGTACCTTCGGCACAATCAAAATCATATTTCGTATATCCTCCTTTATCATTAGAAACACACCTGTAGAATTTTTTGCAATCTTTTTTGTTTCCATGGTATCCTTCTGCAGAACATTCGTCAGACGAAGATTCTTCGGAAGAATTTTCATTTTCTTTTTCTTCTTCGACATTAGATTCTGCGGTTGTTGTAGTTGTACCAGAGGATTCGTTAGATGTCTGTGTTGTAGATTCTTGTTTTTCAGTTTGACTCGTAGTGCCTGAACTTTTACCACAGTTTTTAACGGCATAATCGTGGTTACAACCTTGAATTTCTTGATCCCATACTGTTCCATCTCCACAAGTGAAGTCATATTTAGTGTAACCACCTTCACCATTATCAACACACCTGTAAAAACGTTTACAATCATTTTCGTATCCATAAAATCCTTCTGACGAGCATTTACCATCAGATGAACCAGATCCAGAAGAAGTTGTCCCTGCCGTGGAAGTTGTTTGTTCAGACCGTTCAGTAGTGGTTGATTTATCTTCTGGTTTTGATGTCTGGGGATTTTCAGTTGTAGTGGACTCTCCGTTGTCTACTTCATTTTCATTATTGGATGGTTGACTACTTCCTCCACATTGTTTAACGTTATAATCATGATTGCAGCCTTGAATTTCTTGATCCCAAGCAGTACCATCTCCACAAGTAAATTCGTGTTTTGTGTATCCACCTTCACCATTATCGACGCATCTATAAAACCTTTTACAGTCATCTTCGTATCCATAAAAACCTTCAGAAGAACATTTACCATTTGACGCTGGTTTAGAAGATGTAGTGCCAGATTGTTCAATACTCTCTGTTGTAGTTGAGTGTTCAGTTGTTGATTGCTGTGTTTGAGGTGAGCTTGTTGTAGAAGAAGATTCTTCCTTATTATTTTCGTTTTCTTGATTATTTTCTTCTCCATCATTTCCACTACCACCGCAAGATTTTACTTCCGATGCATGGTTACATGCTTTAATTTCTTGATCCCATACTGTTCCATCGCCGCAAGTAAAGTCGTGCTTAGTATAACCACCGTTTCCATTATCAACACATCTATAAAACTTTTTACAGTCTTTTGAGTCACCAAAGAACCCTTCTGACTCACATTTTCCAGAACTTGGTTTAGATGCCGTCGAAGAAGATTCATTACTATCTGTCTCCCCGTCTTCTGGGGAAGAAGTTGTCGTAGTTGTCAATGGTTCTTCTTTTGTTTCTTCCGTTGTTGATTGTGAATTATCATTTCCTTCATCCACTTGATTTTCGTTGTCAGGTTTTTGATTATTTCCTCTACAACTTTTAACTTCTGATTCGTGATTACATCCTTCGATTTCTTGATCCCAGGCAGTCCCTTCTCCACAAGTAAAATCATATTTTGTTAAACCACCGTTTCCATTGTCAACGCACCTGTAAAATTTCTTACAATCATTAGGATCTCCGTAATATCCCTCTTTTGAGCACGATCCTTCACTTTGACCCGATGAATTTGATTGTTCTGTAGTGCTTTGCTGTGCTGACGTTGATTGTTTCGTAGTAGATTCTTCTTTATTTTCACTTGTTGACGATGGTTCATTTGATTCAGATTCACTCTCTTCAGATTCGTTTGATCCAGAATTTGAAGATGATTGACCACACCCTTTAACAGCCCATTCGTGATCACAACCTTCTATTTCTTGGTTCCAAACAGTACCATCTCCGCACGAAAAATCATATTTTGTATACCCACCATTTCCATTATCAACACACCTATAAAACTTTTTGCAATCTTTGCTATCACCCATAAAACCTTCTTTTGTACACTTATCAGACGACTGAGAATTTTGGTTACTCTGTTGTGATTCAGACTGATTATTGTTTTGACTGCTGCTTGAATTTTGACTATTATTATTTGAATCATTCTTATTGTTACTATTAGAGCTTTCATTATTACTTGAGCTCTGGTGGTTTTCATTACTACTCGAGCTTTCATTGTTTGAATTTGCGCTAGTACTTGAATTTTCATTTTGTGATCCTTCATTATTTTCATGGTTTGACTGATTAGATCCACTATTTCCACCACATCCTTTAACAGCCCATTCATGGTCGCATCCTTCTATTTCTTGATTCCAAACAGTTCCATCACCACAGGTAAAATCGTATTTTGTGTATCCCCCATTACCGTTATCAACACACCTATAGAATTTTTTGCAGTCTTTACTGTCTCCCATAAAACCTTCTTTCGTACATTGATCAGATGATTGAGAATTTTGATTGTTTTGTTGAGATGATTCTTGGTTGTTTTGATTATTACTAGAACTCTCACTATTTTCACTACTTCCACTGTTTTCGTTTTCATTTTTGTCATTACTGTTTGAACTTTCACCGTTTTGATTATTTGTATTTTCATTATTACTACTGCTGGTGTTAGAACTCTCGTTACTTTCATTGTTGTTGGAGCTATTGTTTTGATTTTGATTACTTTGAGATGATTGACTTTCTTGACTTGAACCACTTCCTCCATCAGTGCCTCCGCAATTTTCAACAGCCCATTCATGATCACAGCCTTCTATCTTTTGATTCCATACAGTACCATCCCCACAAGTAAAATCATATTTCGTGTAGCCTCCGTTTCCATTATCAACACATCTGTAGAATTTTTTGCAATCTTTACTATCTCCCATAAATCCTTCTTTTGTACATTTATCGGAACTCTGAGAACCTTGATTGTTTTCTTGAGACTCTTGATTTTCCGATTGAGATTGTTGATTGTTTTGATTACTGCTAGAGCTCTGATTATCTTCATTACTACTGCTTGTATTTTCAGAATTTGTATTACCGTTAGAACTTTCATTTTTATCATTATTATTGGAACTCTGATTGTTTTGGTTATTATTTGAATTCTGGTTATTTTGATTGTTATTGGAATTTTGATTATTATTAGAACTACTAGTACTTGAGTTTTCATTACTGTTTGAGGTTTGGTTTTGAGATTCCTGGTTATTATGGGAAGACTGACTATTTTGATTAGATTCATTTGAATCACCTTTTCCTCCACATCCTTTGACTGCCCATTCGTGATCACATCCTTCAATTTCTTGATTCCATACTGTCCCATCCCCACATTTAAAATCATACTTAGTGTATCCACCATTGCCATTATCAACGCACCTATAAAACTTTTTACAATCCTTGCTATCTCCCATGAATCCTTCTTTGGTACATTTATCGTTAGATTTAGGGTTTTCATTCGAATTTTGATGGTTTTGTGACTGATTGTTTTGATTACTATTGTTTTGCGATTGATTGTTTTGATTATTATTAGAATTATTATTGTTTTGCGATTGACTGCTTTGATTAGAATTAGAATTTTGACTACTGCTTGAATTTTGGCTAGAGTTTGAACTATTTTTATCATTATTAGAGTTTTGACTTTCATTTTTATTATTCTGATTGTTGTTTGAGTTTTGATTGTTTCCATTATTTTGATTGTTTGAGTTATGATTGCTACCGCTATTATTATTTGAGTTTTGACCACTGTTTGAACTTTGGTTTTGTGTTTCTTGGTTATTTGATGTATTTTCTTGATTTTGATTCGATTGGCTGCCCTGATTTGGCTCATTAGAATTACCTTTTCCACCGCAGTTTTTAACTGCCCATTCATGGTCACATCCTTCTATATCTTGATTCCAAACAGTACCTTCTCCACAAGAAAATTCATATCTCGTATATCCACCATTTCCATTATCCACGCATCGATAGAATTTCTTGCAATCCTTCGAATCTCCCATGAATCCACTTTCTTTGCATTGATCATTCCCATTGCTCGATTGCTGAGATTGATTTTGACTCTCATTATCTTCGGAATTTTGATTATTTGAGTTTTGATGGTTTTCTGAATTATTGTTGTTTTGAGATTGTTCGTTATTTGAACTCTGGCTATTAGAGTTTTGAGATCCTGATTGTTGATTTGAATTCTGATTATTTGAATTATTATTGCTTGAACCTTGGTTTTGTGATTGTTGATTTTGAGAATTTTGCTGATTGGAATTATTTTGTCCACTAGAATTTTGACTACCTGAATTCTGTGAGTTTTGACTATTGGAACTTTGGGTGCTCGAACTCTGGGATGAAGAGCTTTGATTGTTAGAATTACTTGAGCTACTACTACTGCTACTATTGCTACTGCTGCTACTGCTACTGCTACTGCTGCTACTGCTACTCGAACTATGTGAAGAGCTGCTGCTTGAAGAACTACTGCTCTGTGAGCTGGAACTTGAATTAGAAGATTGTGAACTTGATTCTGAATTACGTGGAATCGCGCGAGTATTTCCACAATTATTGTTTTTTGTTGCCCACGCATGGTTACATCCTTGAATTTCTTGATCCCAAACAGTATTTGAACTACAGCTAAATTCATATCTCGTGTATCCTCCGTTTCCATTTGCTACACAACGATAAAATTTTTGACAGTTGCTGCTATGTTCCATAAACCCATCAGAAGTACATTGATCATTACTTAATGTGGCCACCGGATTAGTTTTAGAAGGTTTGCTTTTTACTGGTTTATTCGAAGACGCCTCGTAACGTTCTTTCGAGGATGAAGTTGTTTGTCTCTGGGGAGCTCTTGTAGAGGTGGTCGTTTGCCTTGGTGCACTTTTGTTAGTAGTTTGTCTATTCGATGCTCGTGTAGTAGATTGATGTGTGCTTTCTTTAGTGGAAGCAGATTGCTTTGGTTCATCTTTGATTTTGCTTGCCTTCGTTGTAGATTTCCTAGTTGTTTGTTGGTGTTTAGCTGTTGATGGCGAATTAGTGGAGCTCCTGTACTTGTCCTTATGGTATCCGGCATCAACTTCATTTTCATTTTCCGACTGTGGTTTTCCTCCACATTCTTGCCGGCTACTGCTTTCAGGGTGATTGCATACGTTTGTTGCTGGATCGTAGACAGTTCCTGGACCACACTCGAACTGCAAGAAAGCAATTGATTGAATATAAAGAAATCGCTTAAGTTAGTGCTTTGATACATTGTTACAAAAAAAATGTCTTTGCCTATTTTCTATTTCATAATTTTCGTTATATTTAATTCTTTTACAAGCTGAATGACAACGAAGTGGCTTTTCACGGGTACGCTTTTTTTCTTATTTTTGGGCATTGTACTTTGTTAAATATAGAAAACTATAATTCGCCTATCATCATCATCATCATCATTTCCTTTCCGCACCTAGTGGTACATAGGGCACTGCATTGGTACACCAATCACAGTATATATTTATCATTTGTTAAATGAAGGTAAGATGATCGGTCTTACACTTTTTTTATTTAATTTTGGTTTACTTGGTAGAATTGTATTTTATTTTGTTACGGTTGCTGATGCTGTTGTTTTCTTTTCATTAATAATAACGTATTCTTACTCTATACGTTGTGTATGTATCACCGTTAGGAACACATCTGTAGAATACGGAGCATTCCCGTGGGTCCGGGTGGAAACCTTCAGAAGGGCAAGAGAAGGAGCGCAGAGAGGGGGAGGGGCTTCCCCACCCGCGGAGCGCACGACCCCTATCTATTCTCATCCCGAACTCTGGATAGTGGCCTTGCGATAAATCTGGAAATAAAAAAAAACATTTTACATTTTTTCAAAAGTTTTAAGAAATAACCCTCTTCTTCACATACTTCTTGTTTCATCTAATTATAGGCAAAATTCATATTTATGGCGAACTTTTAATAATTTTAATTTAATAAATAAATCATTTAACATAGATTTATTTTAAAAAAATAATCTTAATAACGTCCGGCGTTTGCTTTCGAAATAATTCGTATAATTTTTTTCTTATCTTTTAAATTTACATGTAATTACTATTCATTTTATGTTCGAGAATTTTTTTTAACTTACTGTGATGCTACTTGTAAAAACCTGTAATTGGCTTATTTGTTATTTGTTTTGTTATATAAATATGAGATAATTATAGCTGTTGGTTATCTAAATAAATAAAATAAAATAAAAATAAATATTTCACGATAAATCAACAAGATTGAGAAAATATTGAGAAGAGAAAATGAAAGTCTAAAAGTTGTATAGGGCTCATCAAGTTTCATATACTCCCTTAATGTTTTAATCCTGGACATGTCTACAAAGATTAAAAAATATTGACGCTAGAAAGGAAAAAGTTACCAAACGACATATAGCAATTTACGGAAGAGCCAGTTTTTATTATTTATTTTTTTTTTCAATTAATGAAGAATCTCGTATTTTCGGTAAGAATCACAACAATATAAGATATCCGAGTATGTATGAGATTTAAACTAAAAACCTTTTACCAGCTCTTGTGTAAAGTTGCTACATGTCGCTCGGTAACTTTTCCTTTCCAGCGTCGATACTAAATATTATTATAATTTGGCCGTTTACATAAAAATCTTTTGAACGGACATTTATTGTAAAAGGAAAAGAAAAAAAAGACACTCAAAATTGTACAATGAGAAATAAAATAAAACAAAATTTTGGCAGCCTTCCAGGTGTAGTGGATAAGACGTTTGATTCGCGCACGGAAGGCTCCGATCGCCGGTGAAAACACAAAATATGAATGTGATTTTCCTCGAACCTGGGTGTTCAGTACTCAGTCCTATACAGAAATTGGTCCATCTGTTGTGATGTAAAAAAAGTTGAAAAAATAGAAAGCAATGAAAACAATTTTTTTGAACTTTATTGCTATAATTATTGATATAAAAACTAAAAAACTTATTACAATTACGAGATTGTTTTTATAACTATTAATATTTAAGTTAAATTATATTAAATTGCATACTATTTATAAATTTATTTTGAATGAAATTTTATTAAAATTGGTCTAAATTGTAATAATTTGGGGCTATGTATAGCGTGTGAGCTCGCCAATATATGACAGTAAAAATTTTATTGTCTTTGAATTTCCTAGAGTTTTAACCGTCGAAAAAAAAGAAGATTGCAAATAAAATCAACAGACAATGGAAATTTGATGTGTATTATTTTAATAGATTGTTTATAACAGAAAAATACATAGAGAAATATGCATTTTTATTTTTTGTAATAAAAACAGTCTAGTAAATTCGAATAAATAAAAATACGCTTAATATTAACAATATTAATTAAAATGCAAAAATAACATTGAATACTTGAAAAATAAATATTACTGAGTGTTACAAACATAATTTAAAAAACGGATAGCGATTAAAAGTAAAAACTATCTTTAGTTTAATTCTTATAGCGATAAATACATAAACATTATAAAACAGGAGTTATACAAATACAAAAATAATATTGTAACTAGGTGGCTACCTACACGGTTAAATTTCGAAATACCACGCAATTTCTTATCTCGGCTACGCTATGTAAAATGAAAAAAAATATTTAAATCAATAATTTCATCACGTCATGAAGTCGCCCCTGGGTAGCGCCTGCTAACGTCAATCAACAAAAACATCCTCGTTTTAATTACAATATTTCGGCTACGCCATAAATCTCTTTTTTAAAATAATTTCTCACGTCACAAAGTCGCCCCTGGGTAGCGCCTGCTAACGTCAATCAACAAAAACATCCTCGTTTTAATTACAATATTTCGGCTACGCCATGAATCTCTTTTTTTAAATAATTTCTCACGTCACAAAGTCGCCCCTGGGTAGCGCCTGCTAACGTCAATCAACAAAAACATCCTCGTTTTTATAACAGTATTTTGGCTACGCCATGAATTTCTTATAAAAAATGTCAAAACGTCACAAAGCCACTTTCGCTACTGACATCATTTACAAAAACATAATTATTTGTGCTTTTTTCAGGTACGCAACATTTTTTTTAAATACACCTACCTAACCGATAAAATACTATTAGTAATTAAACCAAGGTGTGCTTTAAAGTTCCGTATGGCCAAATAATATTATTTATTATTAGAATATTAATGACATGTAGTTCAAGCATTGCTGCATTCACGTTGCTTTACTTCTGAGAGCTCAACTGCTATGTTTTTCTATGGTTATGTTAATGTCATCTGTCATGTATTGGCGAGCTCACAGGCTATACTTACGCCATAATTTGCAATAATAATGTACATAATAAATTATATTTCGGTCGAAGGGTCCGGATTCGATTCCCGGTGAGAACACAAAAATTAACCTGTTGTAGTTGTAGTTGAATACAACTCAATCAGATTCTTTCCTTAAATTCATTATAATTAATTTCTATCCATTTTTTTTTTTTTACTGGATTTTGATAATACTAAAAAAATATTAACTGACATTCAATACATTAATAAAAACCGTATTCTCTCATAATTGCACCCCTGTTGGTGAGAAGAGTGGAGTATGACATTTGCAAAAAGAATTCTATATCTAAAAAATATTTATTTTATGTTTTAGAATTCAACCATTAACAAGTACCAAGGAACCTACTTGAATTCAATATTTGAATATTAATAAATTATCACACGTACAGAACAATTATGTATACGGCTGGTGATATCGCACTTTTTGTTATTTTGCTTTGGGCAACAGCAAATCACCCAATGATAAAACGCAAAGATTGAAATGTCGAACTCAATGTCAAATATATTATTAGTTTATCGAAAATTCTAATATCAGAAATACTTTTGGTGAACCAGCTTATAGCAGGCAAGCCAACGTTTTGGCAGGACAACGTCTATCAGGTCCACTATTTATATTTATATATATATATATATATATAAAGATATCTAAGCATGGTCTTTATATCTTCTCTTCAAGACCGTTGAAATAAATCCGACCTTTTAAAATTCTCAACTCACTCTTTGATGCGCCTGAACTACTGAGCTCAAAAAAATTAAATATCCCAACTAGAAACCTCCAACAAAACTTACTCTTTCATACCGATAACCACAGAACTAACTATGGTTTTCATTCCCCTATGCCCAGAGTTCTTAGGTCTGCCAACAAACATATTAGTCTTGATTTCTTTGATAACAAATTGTCTTCTTTCAAACGATCACTGAACCAAATTCAATTATAAACACCTCTCTCCCGCTTCCATTCCCACAAAGTCTACTATATACCATTGAGTCTTTCTACTTTTTTTTACAATAATTGTATATGTATAAATATGTCCTTAAAAATGCCCATTGGGCGTATATATAAATAAATAAATGTGAAACTGCTCCTATGTGACACAATCCCTTGTTTTTTTTTTCACATTATATTGTAGTGTTTGTATTATTTTGAATACATATTTTTGTAAGGTAAAAGGCACGCATGTCACGCGAGCACGCGAGTCATGTATGTTTTTAAATTGATGAATAAATATTTTGATATCTCTTACTGTTTGTAAAAAAAAAAGTTTTTTTGAAAATCTTTTATATTAAATGTGATGTAATTGAAAAATTTGATGTAAAAAAAAAAAATTATAAAAGATGTCTGAACATACTAAATCATAAATAAATAAAATAGTCGAACATAATTGCCGCATGTACTATTTGTACGATCCGTGCAGTATACAACATAAATATACACATAAGATTATACCCAGGTACAAGCTATGCAATGGCGTGTGAACGCAAGTATGTGCATACTACCTAGTACAATAATATAATTTTCATAATATGATTACGTCACGTACCATTGACCTCAGCGCCAATACATGCACGATGGCATATTACCTGATTACACACACACACACATAGCCAAACAGCACTAGCTGTAGGCAGTGTGACCATAAACTTGACCAACGCAACACGTTTGCTATTAGTCCTCAGACGCCATTGCGAGCCCATGAAACAGGGTTGTCAAAATACCCGATTCGTGCATATTATTGTCTTTGAGTTAGTCTAAATTTTGTAGACAAAATACTGGGTCGAAGATTGATAGGGACGAGGTTGTCAATTGTTTTAAAGTTCGAGATTAGCAATTAGCAAAAATTGACAAATCTGCTTTCCTTCCATACTTTTACTTTTATTTGCTTTTTATATTTCTTGATATTTTTATGTTTTTTCATTATGAATTTTTGTATTATTTAATTTAGTACTCACTCTTATTTGGCATATTATTTATTACTCCCATTTCTTACTATAGTATCGAGTGAGTTTCTAGAAACCATAGTATCTCAATTATCATTTCAATTATGTTTTTATAAATGTATTCTTTTTCAATTGATTTCAATGATACTATTAATTTGTTTTTTTTTTCAATACTACTATATTTTACGATTATATTTTTTTTTTCATTTCAATTATACTATTATTTTGTTAATTTGAATATGTATGAATCTAAATTTTTTACATTGTATTCTTTGGAATCGTATAATTTATTACTTATACCTTGTTTTTTTGGATCGTTATTCTATTGCGTCACATGTCATTATAATTTAATTAAATTAGGTGTACTACGTTTTTAAAAAAAAAAAATATAACGGCTTGACACGGGCACAGCCTAAAAAGCCTTTATAAGTTCATTAATATTTGAACGAGTGTAATTTTGAAGGAATAAATAAATAAAGACGGGATGTGGTCCCGTGGCTAGTGTCGCTGACTCTGGATTAGAAGGTTAAAGAACCTCACTCCACCACAACTTATTTCCCATTTTCTAACATGGTTATTTACGGCTTAAAGAAAATGGTTAAAATATTTAGGTAAATCATAAGAACGCAAATATTTATTTTTTACTTTTAAATAAGGCATCCCCTATATTCTATAATGAGTGAAATAATAACTCAGTAGAAGCCTTAGAGTAATAACACGCCACTGGCTAGAATTGCCCATACGGAGAAAAATCATTTTATGATTATTAACTACGAAGTTAGCTACATATTACAGAAATACGTCGGGCCATAGGTACTTGTGTCCAAAATTGCTAGTGAAAACCTAAACCGTCCGTTACACGTTTGTTGTTAAACTAAAAACCAAACTTTTGGAACGCTTCTGTTCTATTCAGTAGAGCTAAAGGGCTTTTATAGTGAATTATTACTCTAACCCACAAAAATAAAGGTTTTAGTTTTTATCCGTCACAAAAATATAAAAGCATCTATCTTGACCCAGCCATTTTCTAATTATTAGCAATAATCTTCTTTAAGATTTACAATAATTTAGTACATTCAAATGTTTGCAAACAAGTTGTAGATTTTATTAATTAGAAATTTTATCAAGATTGATGTTCATTTTTCCCGAAAATTGAGAACCATTAAAAAAATAATGAACAAGATTGTGGTTCCAAGGCTAGTGTCGTAGATTCGCGGATCAGAGATTCGGGGTTTGAACGCTACTCTACCACAACTTAATTACCACATTCTCATAGTGAGTTATTTCTAGCTAGTTGAAAATGGCCCCCAAAATCAAGTTTTTATGATTTACCTAAACACATTTTTTTTATGAAGGCGACTAATCTTACTACAGACGTCATCTTTACAGATGGAAGAATTTAAGAAATGTTCAAACATAAGAATTACAGTTAATTTTATACAGTTTTTGCACTGTTGTGGTAGTGTCGTGCACCCACGGATCAGAAATTTAAAGTTCGAAACCCGCTCTGCCAAATTCACTTTATAGCCCAATTATTTACGACTTTCGGAAACTTGACTCAAAATTGAAATATTAATGAACATTGTACACACGGAAATGTTTGTTTTTTTTTATGTATACGTATACACAATTAGGTCTTGGGCCCTGAAAATACCAAAAATTTCATATGCTATTCACAAAACATTATCTTTTAGGTTGTGGACAGGTTGTGGTCCTGTAGTAGTATTGCAGACAGAGCAAGAGGTCGGAGATTCAAACCCCTCTCTGTGATAACTCGTTTCAAATTTTCTAAAACTCTTTTTGAAATTAATAGAAAATGATCCCAAAATTGATTTTTCGCACCTAATGGGACATAAGACACTGGTATACCAACCTCAGCATATCTTGATCATTTACGTTAAATGAGAATAAGTTATGATTTAGTAACCAGGTTTTTTTAAAATCAATATTTCATGTCGACCATGTCGCGAATTTAACCCAAAACCCTTTTCTAGCTAGACAATATATAAAAACGCAAATTTATATATATTTATAATGCGTCAAATTTTTTTGTTTAATTATTATTAGAAAAACAAAAATTATGCAGTGCGGCAACCCTGATTGCAAGGATACCTTATGTGCAAATAAGATTGTGGGCGAAATTACAAAACTGTAAAGGAAATATTTTCGTTCAAGGCGAGGTCCAGTGTCCTGTTACTTTACATTCAATACGAATATAATCCAACTTACGGTACTCTGATTATACCAAATTAATAATATTCGTATCAACCATTTTATCAGATTGCAATGATATAAAAACTTGAAATGTTGTCAATTATTTTTATAAATAAATATTTTTTCTTACCTGCTAATAACTCATTATATCTTTGTAAAAGAAGAATTATAAATGATTTATTAAATTTATATAAAATAGCAAATGGCGTATTGGATGTCCCGGAATTAACTAGTGTTATCAGCTTAAAAGTACCTGTTCGAAATACTCAGCAGCCAAAGTTATTTTTTGAATCTCCTGGGAGTCACAATTATTATTACAATTCACCAATACCTAGACTACGCCGGCCAGCGGCCAGCGGCTAGGTAACGAGTATGGTGAAGTTGATATATTTTGTTTGTCTTTATATAATTATAGGTTATAAATTAATCTGTATAAAATTTCTTAATATTGTTCTTTATTTACTTTTTTTTCTCATGTACTCGTATCTCTCTAATAATGTAAGTACTTATTTATTTGTATATGCATATATGTGTATGTATATATGCATGCATGTATGTATATGTGTCTGTGTGTGTGTATGCATATGCATGTGTATGTATGTGTGTATGTTTTTATATGTAAATTTATTAAATATTTTTCTACATAACCATATGTTGGTACATTTCCTTATTTTTACTTATTATTGTTTCTTTTAGTTTTTCTTATGTTATAATTAATTTTAACTAAATGTACTAACTTATGTTTCACTGCTGCACTTGAATGTATTTATAATAAATGTAAAAGCCCGTAGGGCGTGTAAATTAATAAATAAATAAAAAATGATTATTTTCAAATCATTCGCAAATTTTTATGCGCACACGACCGTTTATAGGGCACTGCATTAGCATTGGCAGGTAAAGTGATCAGTCTTACGTTTCAGACAGGAGTCCAAGGGCCATCCTTAAAACAAATATTTAACGTCGACCCTTCCAAGAATGGAACCCGGGACCTCAAGAACGGTAGGCGAATGAGCCACCACTACACTACAAGTCCGAATTATCCCCATTCGATTTTCCCTTTTCAAAACTTTTTCCTCAAGTAGTCATCGAGTCAAAAACGGTCGTCTAGGTTTGTGGTTTTACTGCTCATACAGAATTTTATCGTTCGTTCACCTAGTAACGGAACAAAAGTTAGGTATAATAAAGAAAAAAAATAGATTGCAATAAGATAAAAGCTTTAAAAAATAAAATTTGTCTAACCTGCTAAAAACAACTTCCTAGGAAGTGGCATTCAGCCATGTCTATAAACAATTGGACATTCTCAAAATATTGCTTATTTAACTAAAACTGGTGTGAAAATTAAATTGAAAAGTATTTTCATTCGTCGCCTGGTATGTGAAATAATTCAGCCAAATGAATCTCACATACACCAAACGTTTCAACTCTTTTTACTGACTGGTGAATTTTACACAGTGTGTTGAGTGGCTACTTGAACAGCCAATGACATATTTTATAACAGGGCTTATGCCCTGTAAATACCTAGACTTCCATGTTCCCTTCACAAAAATGTTTTCCTTATCCGTTGCAATATATTTCAATCTTGATAACTCCCTGAGAAAATAGTTTAATAAAAATGAGCTACTATTGTACGTTACAGGCTCATGTAAAAAAATAACCAATCAATTAAAGTGCTCTTATGTATTGTGATAGATTTCCGGTTGCAGGGTAGTTACGTTTTTTAACGTTTAACGTGTATTGACAGGTACTGGGTTTTCCTTTTAAATGTCAGGAAAACTCATCGACGTGCAATCGTAACGTCACGGGCGGTGTAATTTCAATATAAGAATACTTTTGAAAATCTTAGAAATATTATTTTTTTGGCGTAGTTTGAAATACTATAAAATTACATAAATTCAACATGGCAAAAACCCATGTACTGTGTAATACTTCGTGCCTTGATGTTCAAAGTCCCCTGACTCTGTCAAACCAAATCATCGAAAGGGTCGAGAGTTTCAAATACCTGGGAGTATACGTTACAGAAAATGGCAGCTTTCAAAAAGAGCTGGGAGTGCGATTAGGAGAAGCAGGCGCCACATTCGACAGTATGAAGGCTGTCTCGAGATCTTATATTTACTGGGCGAAAACCAAATGCCTTCATAACACCTATTCTCCTCTACGGATGCGAATCATGGCACTTTACTTAAGCCCTAAACAGCGAAATTCTGAGTTTTGAGAAGAGATGTCTCAGAAGAATCTTGGGTGCGCGGTGGTTTGACTTTGTGAGGAATGAAGTAATAGGAGAACGGACGCAGATAACTCCGGTGACAACTGTCGTCAAGCGTAGGCGGTGCGGTTGGATAGGCCATACACTGCGGATGCCTCGTGAAAGCCTTAACCACGCTTGCCTACTTTGCAAGGCATCATTGCTATAAAGCGATATTTTTTTAATAATTTAACCGGTCCAAACAGTCATGTAGGTATTGAATACAACTTATTTCTCAATGTGCAATACATGTATATGAAATCTTTCGTGTTTGTTTATTTATTGCATATGTGTACTGTAAATTGAATTTTAATTAAATCGCTGAATGGACATTTTTGCATATCCAGTACAAATCCAGTTATGATAACTGGAAAAGTAGCCTTGGAATCAGGAAGATATTCAAAACGTATTATAAAGATAATATTTTACTTCCTGTAGCTGTTAGCTTTAATGCGTCAGGTCCTGGCAACATAATTAGTGTAACCAAGAATTACCTAGCGAGGACTCATTTTTGTATTTAAACAAATTACCTTACAGTAAAAAATCACTGTTAAAGCATGGTTTGCCTTCCATGCAAGAGGTCTCGGGTTTGATTCCCAATATATTTGACGTAAAATGTTTGTAAGTTGTCTCCAAACAATAATGTTTCATAGTCTCTGGACTGGCACCGGAGCGTAAAACTGATCATCTTACATTCGTGTGATAAAAAATATCAAGATAAGCTGCGGTTAGTGTATCAATGCAGTGCTCTACGCACCTTTCCCGAAAGGGAATGAATGAATCTGACGATGCAACAGTATGAATTAATTATACTAATTTTAACAAATAACAACATTTACATGACTAATGAACTGCCATTGGCTGATTTAAGTTGCCACTTCACAGACTGTGCAACATTCACCATTTTACCTATGTTTGAACATTCATATTTTTTCAATTCTTCCATCTGTTGATTTTAGTGATGTCAAAGAGCTGAAACCTTTATTGCTGCAAAGAGATTCATTTCGTTTCACATACTGGGCAACGCCTAAAAACAATTTTTCAATTATTAAACTTCTTATTGGACCAGTTGGTTTTATTACAATATTTTGAGTTTGTACAAATGTTTGTAAACAAAAAACAGAATTTCACCCCCTAGGAAGTCATTAAGATCAACAAATTACAACAGGGATTGAGAAAATTTCAGTAATAAAACCATCTGGTCCAAGAAGAAGTTTCAAAATTGTAAAATTGTTTTTAGGCGTTGCCTGGTATGTGAAATAATTTGATTAGATAAATTTCTTTACAATGATAAAGGTTTCAGCTCTTTAACTTCACTAAAATCAACAGATGGAAAAATTGAAAAAAGGCGATGTTCAAACAAATGGTGAATGTTACACAGTGTGTAAAGTGGCCACATAAACCAGCCAATGGCAGGACATAAGCCCTGTAAATGCATAAACTTCCATATTACCTTCACCAAAATGTTCTCCAGCGCTGTTGTAATTTTTTCATCGTAATGACTCCCTAGGGGAAAAAATCTAGTATATTGTCTACAAACATTTGGACAAAATAAAAATATTGTTATACACTAATTTTATTTGTCTGTCTTTTTGCACATTTTGTACATTGACGGGCCTATTTCCAAACGTCAATTTCTTCCAAATAACCAATTAAATTGGGTGTTTTTCTTTTGCTTCTTCTTATACCAGTTAGTTTAAATCCTGTAAATGCCTAGACTATCATATTCACTTACCAAAAATGTTTCCCCGTTCTGTTGCAAGAAATATAGATCTTTATAACTCTAGGCAAGGAAATACAGCCTATCTACAAAAAATTAGACATACTCAAACATCGCTGATTAAACTAACTCGTATAAGAAGAAGTATAAAAATTGGAAAATTGTTGACAGGCGTTGCCAAGTAGGTGAATTGGTTCAGCCAGATGAATCTCACCCACGTGATAAAGGTTTCAGCTCTTTTACTTTACAAAAGTCAACAGATGGAAGAGTTGAGGAAATGTGGATGCTCAAACATAGAAAAATGGTGAATGTTACACAGTGTGTAAAGTGACCTTTTAAACCAGCCAATGACATTTCATAAGCCCTGTAAATGCATAGACTTTCATATTCACTTCTCAAAAATGTTTTTCCTTTCAGTTGCAACAAATATATATTACATAAATAATTTATCTACAAAATAACACACTAATTAGTAGATATTACTGCGAATTTCCTTTCCGACAAAGAGAAAAACCTATTATTTATTTTTTCTTTATTCTTCATCTTCAGCCTTCTGTCTCCTACTGCTAGATATAGACCTCTTCCATATCCTTCCATTTTTATCGGTCGGTTGCTGCTTGCAGCCAATTTTTACCCGCCACGGCAGCTATGTCGTCGGACCATCATTTTTGAGGTCTTCCGACTCCTCGCTTATTCTCCCAAGGTCTCCATCTTAATATTTTTGGGGTCCTTCTTGTGGGGTCTTGTCTCTCAATATGTCCTGTCCATTGTCACTTATTAATTTATTATTTTTCCCACTTAATAAATTTATCAACTAAAAAATAATTGAACTACTTTTTTAATAAGCTCCAATAAAAATTGAAAACATAATTATGTTCTTGATCCTGTATTTAATCGCGGTATTATTAAATATGTGACTACACAACGACAGTTGATAGTAGTTTAAAGATTATAATATTAATTCAAACAAATTAAAACGTCCTTATAATTCATAATTAGATAACATTAACACTGAAAATATACGAGTATCATTATGTAAGAATCTCTCTCGTGGCTTTATTTTTAAAGTGCATTCTCAGATTACTCCAGTAAGTGGATATCACGTTGAGTAGCAAAGTAATTCCCTACTAATTCTCACGCATCCTCGCAGATGATAAATGTCCTTAAAGAATTTCCCTTGAGCTGTACTAACAAGACATTTGTAGAATTATATTTATATTATGTAACCACTTGGCTATTCGTAATCACGGGGTATAAATTTCCCATAAGTATCTTTCTGCATTGCAATGTTAAAACACTCGTGAGATTCCTTATGTTTTAAAACCTTTGCTATATTGTCTCGAGAGCCTTGCGTTAGTGTCTCTACGGATTATTAATTAATTAAAAGTCTTCTTCAAAAGTTAGGTATTACTAAAAATCAACCTAACTTTCTGATTTCGGATTCCTTGAAGATATCTCATAAAATATTTATCATGCTTAGTGCAATTGTTTAACAAATAGTAATTTTCAAATCATCCGCAAACGCCTATTTGCACAATATGGTGCATAAGGCACTGCATTAGCTCTTAATTACAGCGTATTTGAATCAATTTTATTACATGGAAAGTAAGGTGATCAGTCTTACGTTTCAGGCAGAAGTTCAGGGGCAGTAAAATATTGCAATGGTATATAAACCATAATTTAAAAAAAAATTACTTCTTTGCTTCAAATAATGGAACCCGGGATCTCACAAATGGTAGGTGAATGAGCCACCACTACACTGCGAGGCCAACTTATCCCCATTTGATTTCCTTTTAAAAGATTTTTTCCCGAGAGTAGCCATCGAGTCAAAAACTCTTATCCAGGCTTCTGGTTTTAGTACACATACATAATTTTATTTTTCGTTCACATAGCAACGGAATAAAAGTTAGGTATTATATTTTTCAAAATATGTGTTGTTTAAAGTCATACCTAACATTTTTATCTCTGTATTAATTTATATTCTCTATGAAAACAAAAAAAATGTAAATTAATGAAATAAATGTCCAAGTGGATGAAAAATACTGTTCTGTGTATGAAATAAAACCAGTACAAATACATAAATATTTTAACAGTTTTGAACTTTTTGAATTTTATATTTAAATTCAAATTAATTTATTCTACCAAAAAAACAGAAATTATTTTGGCAGTTATATTAGGAGAACATATCAAACCAAGAACATTTGAGCAAAGGTTCGAGATAATTAAGGTATAACACTACGACAGCAAGAGTATTTGCCTCTTAAACATAGTTTTACTGATGTAAAAGATTTCGATCTTGAAACTAACTGCTTTTTCAATCAGCATAACCAGAAGACGGCTTGTTCGGAAGCAGGGAAGTAAAACAGTATATGCTGACGCTGTTGGGGATAAGCATCAGGAACATAAAAATTTGAAGACTGTAAAATGGCTGATTTCCCTATAAAAGCTCTGTCTAAAAAAGTGGTACAGTGTGAACCCACCCCTCTAAGTGGCAAATTGTGGGTCCCAAGCATGCACAAGAAGAATGCAGTGGGATACATCCACGGGTAATGACCATACTCCCTCATGTAGAGATACCTTAGAACTTTTTTCTGAACCCTCTCTGACTATTGATAAACAAAGCTTTAAGGATATTACGAAAAAAAGCCCAATCCCTCCGTCTTTTTAGTCAAATCCCGGTACAAGAACAAGGCAGCGGCATAAACAAATGAAAGCAAACATAGGATCATCCAAAAATATAAAAAAAATGGGCCTTTAAAATACGTGTCACTATTTACTGTGTACAACCAAGCTTCAGTTGAATACAATAATTAAAAAAATGTTACTTTATATTATTTAACATATTACAACAGAGATGAAGAACATTTAAGAGAACGTAATATAGAAGTCTAGGCATCTACAGGGCTTATGACCTGTCAATGGCTGGTTTAAGTGGCCACTTTACACACTGTGTAACATTCACCATTCTGCCCATATTAAAACATCTATATTCCTTCAATTCTTTCATATGTTGATGTTTGTGAAGTTAAAGAGCTTATATATGTTAATTTAAACAGCTCCCCAAGGAGTTGAATCCACTCCTAGTCTACAAAAATTTGGACAAACTCAAAATATTGTTGATAAATCCACCTGGTCCATGAAGAAGTATTGAAATTGAAAAAATAACATTTTCAGGCGTTGCTTAGTATGTAGGTAAAATAATTCAATTAGATGAATCTCACCCTCATAAATAAAGGTTTCAGCTCTTTAACTTTACAAACATCAACAGATTAAAGAATTTAAGGAACATAGATGTTCAAATATGGGCAGAATGGTGAATGTTACACAGTTTGTAAAGTGGTCACTTAAACCAGCCATTGACAGGTCATAAGCCCTATAGATGCCTAGACTTATCAATGACTTTATTTCATATGTTAATCCAGTCCTTGTCTACAAAAATTTGGACAAACTCAAAATTTTGTTGTTATGTTATTTATGTTAAAAATATTAATTTTGTGGTCAAATATTTTATTCAATGTTAGTAAATATTAGTATTAAACCACTTATTTACGTAAATACACAGTATGTGTACTTACACGGATATATAAATATATTGTTCAATTGATATTTTAATTATTATTTTATTTCATCTGATAATTTCAATGATTTATTATCGTGTAAAATTTCATCAGAAACATGCACAAGTGAAATTAAACATTTCATGAATCGGTGTCCTCATTAATAACCATTGTTGTTCTCAGCAGGATACGCGCATGACGAAGAGTCCTTAACAAGGAACATAAAGCCAATTCAAAATGTGCTAAGTGCAATGATTTCTTGCAACAAATTAAGAAGGATGTACTGATTCAAAAAAGTAAAAGTTATTGTTTTCAACCCACACATATATGTTTATAGAAGTTACCTTCTTAAAGCTTCAATTAAATTAAATTAACTTAACAATAGAATCACCATGTAAAGCGCCCTTGAGGTATTTTATTACGAAAATGGCGCTATATAAGTCATCCACAATAAATAAATAAATAAATAAAATAATTATTTTCGACAGTTGAAAAAACACAATTAGTTTTAAAAATATACCCCATTTGTTAAGAAAATTGTGGTGTAAACATTGCAATACTTATGTAAAAGGAAAAAACTAAAACGAAATGATTGTAAATATGTATGTATAACCGTTTCCACACATACGTACCCGTCTCATCGTCAGTACAGTAATTACACTAACATGCATATTCCACTCTACACCTTCACCATAGTAGTTTCATACAAATATAAAACCAACGTGCTGATAGGACACATGATATTAGAAGCTAACACCAAAGTGCTCTGATTGTATTAAATGATCTGTTAAGAAGATAAGTTGATCAGTTCGCTTTAAGTGCGACTCCGGGACCAATCTTCATCACCATCAAACTGAATGCAAAGTGATCAGTATTAGGCTTCGGAGCCAGTCCAGGGATGGTTAAATATTTCTTTAATCAAGAGTTTATTATTTATTTAAATTATACATTTAATTAATTCTTAACCTTTGCATGTAACACAATATGTAAACTTCACTGTTTCATTAGAATTAAGTCATATTTTGTAAACTGTAAAACTATGAACTTGTACTGTATGTTTTCCGAATATTTTTTTTTTTTTTTTTTTTAATTCAGTAAAAAACCACCTTATAAATAAATCAATATTTTATTTTGACATTGCCAAACATTTAACCCGGGAGAGATTTAAGCTGGATTCAAAGCATGGTTGGCAAACGTGACAACCACCATACTTAGAGGCGAATTTTTTATATCTAGATTTTCTTATTCAGGATTTGTATTTGAGAGTAGCCATCGGGTCGAAAGCACATCGGTTCTACTTCGTGTACATAACTGTATTCTACACCCGCCGGGACAACATTTATTTATTTATTTACATACATTATTTTATTATTTAGAGACACAAGTCTCAACTCCATGAGGCTAAAAGTCCTGTGTTGCGATGGGACGAGCAATTAGTTCACACAGACACATGAGTATATCACCACAAATATAGGATCAGAAACACAAAAAATAAATCAAAAAAATATGTTTATATATGGCACATCAAAATGATAAACAGTAAACTCAAACATTCGGAAAATCATCAAGGAGTTTCTCACTCAAATCCCTCCCACTATGGAAAATCCAGTCTTTAACTCCTCTCTTGAAAATATTTTTTGTCCTTAAGAGCGTAATACGCTCTTCCAAAATATTGAACACTATTGGTAAATTATAATTATTTTCTTTTAAATGGTTTTAAGTTGCTTTAAAAATAAACAAGAATATAAAAAATAAATAAATACTGTTCCTGTGCGCAGTCAGATTTATTTGAAGAAATGTTTTCAGAAAAAAGTTAGATTAAGGGTTTTACATAACCGCTCGTTGAAATATTTTTCATTAAAACTTGCACGCTGTGAAAAAAACCGCGGGACATAAAAAGTTGCATCTTTATTAATACATGCAATTGCGATGTAATCTTGGTTGAATGCAATCTTAGTTGGATGCCTGTTGGCCGCTGGACGCAGCCGCATCACGGTTCGCAAATAAAAAAGTGGTTTAAATTGGTTTTACTTTTCTGCCATGTAATACTAACTTGTGGGTACAGCTTTATACTCTCCACCACAATCACTTTCAGTTCTCTTACGTAAACTTGATTGCCGTCTGATCCCAGGAAAGGGCAGCTCTTTTGTACCCACCAGGAGTAGAAAACAATCCCATTTTACTATTGCTATTTATTGAATACCCGTAAACACAATTTTAAAAAAATGTATGAACTGTATGATTTGTTATTTATGTTCCAAGCATTAATTTTGTGGTGAAACATTTAAATTACTACTACTACTACTACCATCATGCCATTTCCCCGTAGGGGTAGGTAGAGAGAATGAACCGCCACACACGTCCATCCTGGCATACAATCCTAGCCTCTTCCACATTCATACATCTTGTCATACATGCCCTTCGATTCTGTCTGCTTTTGACATGACCAGACTTAAGATTTTGGTTTATCAGATCATGCCACGTCTTCCTTGGTCGTCCTCGTCTAACGTTGCCGTTCATTTTTGCCATATATACTTGTTTTACCATTCTCTCGTCGTCCATTCGTTCTACGTGACCAAACCATCTTAGAGACCCTTTCTTAATCTTATCAATTATACTTGTCTCAGATTTACACTCTCGCCTGATTTCATCATTCGTAACCCTGTCATTCATTGATTTCCCGCACATTCGTCTAAGAGATCGCATTTCAACCGCGTTCACTCGGCTTTCATCCTTCCTCTGCCAGTTTCATGTTTCACTTCCATACATAAGTGTTGGGACTAAAACTCCGTTGTGCACTGCCAGTTTAGCTTCGATTGACATATTTTTATTAGAAATTACTGTGTTTAGTGCTCCGTTCATTTTGTTGCCCGCATTCACTCTTCTTTCAACATCTTTTTCTACTCTTCCATCTCTTGAAAACATGCTTCCCAGATACACAAATTCTTAAATTTAAATTAACGTCAGTAAATAATAGTGTCTGTATCCTCTTTAACTCTGCATGTAATTTATGTGTTTTTTCGTAAATACTATGTCTACTACGGTGATGGCAAAGTTGACTTCTTCCCTTCCTAACTCCCACCACCACACATTTTGCAACATATGGCTAAATATTACTAACCTAATTTTAGTGCATGTTTGGACATGGTGGTGTTTGCATCCCCTTTAACTCTTTATGTAATTTATATATTTTTTCACAAATACCATGTATACTACGGTGATAGTTAAGGTAAAAGTGGATTTTAGTATTTGTATGTTGTTGTAGTGAGTGTCCTGACGAAGAGGCGTTTACGTCTCGAAACCGATAGATGCCAAAAGTAGGTATGTGGTAATATACTTATATTTATACTAATGTTTTATTATTGCATTGTAAACTGTATTAAAGTGACTTTAGTTAGTAAACACCGCTTCATTACAATACCAAAATTAAAATAACTAATAGTATTAAACAAAATCCTTGGTACCTACGCTTCCATCTATTTATTTGACTAATTAGCGCTTTTACCCTCTAACATCTTCGACATGTTTAAAGTGTAAAAATACTAATAAGTAAGACGCCGAAGGTATGTTAATGTATAAATAAATATTTAATCAACAAATGTTTGTAGACTGGCTGAATTTCCTCCCTATGGAGTTGTTTAGATATAAATTTTGTTGCAACAGAGAGGGAAAAAATTTTCTAGAAGGGAATATGGAAATCTAGGCATTTACATGACTTATGATTTATCATTGGCTCGTTTGATTGTCCACTTTACACACTGTGTAACATTCATCATTTAACCAATGTTTAAACATCCACATTTCCTCAACTCTTCAGTTTTCATACTTTTCATGGCAATTAGTTTAATCAACAATGTATGTCCAAATGTTTGTAGGCAGGCTGGATTTCCTCCTTACGGAGTTATTTAGATGTGCATTTTGTTGGAGTTAAGTAGCCACTTAAACCATCCGATGACAGGTCGTGAGCCTTGTTAATGCCTAGACTTCAACATACCCTTCTCATAAATGTTTTCCGTCTCCGTTGCAACAAAATTTTGATAAAAATATTTTTAAATTTGAAAACAAATATTTCTTGTTGATCCTCCTAAGACTCAAACCCAGAACCTCAAGCATGGTTAGTAAACGCACCAACCACTACGAGGCGGACTTATCTTGACTCCATTTCCTTTTCAAGGATTTTTCCTGAGAGTAGCTATCGAGTCAAAAGCGCTCACACTCCTGGTTTGATTCCTGGGAGGATCAACGTGAAATTTTTGTTCATAAGGATGTTTTACCTTGTAATATTTTACTATCTCTGGACTAGCGCCTGAAGCGTAAGACTGATCTTTTTACCTTCTATCAAGATATGTCACATGTATTTAACCAATAAAGTGACCTAGGCACTATCAGGTACAAAAAGGGGTTTGATGATGAAGATGATCTATTCAGATTTTTTTTAGTGAGAAAAATAATTTGTAACAAATCCTATAAGTAACCATATCATGTAACGAGCGTCATTGTTTATATATATATATATATTTAATGAACGAAATAGATGACAATCGCAACATCGCAAACAAGATAATAATAAAAAAGTGTAATAACAAAATGGTTAAACTTCAAAAATAATTCTTTGAAAACATAATATTGGCGCTCCGCGGGGGTTACATTTCGGCCCTCTGTAGTATTCATATCGCTATATCAATGCAATAATATGAAAACTTGATAAATTGTGCTTTTAAAATAATGGTTGTATTTGTATTTTGAATAATTTGCACATTGAATTGCTATACTTTAAACTAATAAACAAAAATCAACCAATAATGGTCGTTGATCCATGGCAGTGAACCTGTTTAAAGGGCAATACCTCTTCCATTTGTGGTAAAGGCGAGAGATGCCACGTTAGGAGATGATTTACTTTCTTGCTTACTCAGATCGGGAGCTTTACCAAGCTTAGGTTCACACCTGACCAAAGGGCAAGGACGCCATTTATTACCCTGTTATCAGCAAACTGGGAGATCAGACCTTCTTGATGCTCAACTTCAGATATTTATCATTCATCATTCCTGACTTTGAGATTAATATAATAATGCCAAGTAATAAATTGTTTTCATATCGTGGTCAACGCGTTTGGCTACCGTACAGTAGATCGCGGATTCAGGTTATGGATAAACATATATATTTATTAAAAAATATATGTAATCAATTCACTTTTATGATTTTTTTTATTGATTTTTCAGATATACCCTCAATTGATTGATATTTGAGAAAACAGCCAATTATTTACAAAATTTTTGAAACCCTAGATTTTCAAATAGTTTGATTTGACACAGATGCAATACAACTGCAGCTTTAAACCATTATTTATATGTTGAAGAAAAAAAATTTTGATAATATTCTAGAAATCTTAAAATCAACAGCTAATATTGATGAGACCCATCCTATACTGAACTCCATAAAATAGAAAGTTCTGTAAACTTTAGAATAATATTTTATTTGAAGGAATCTGTTTTAAATAGTAAAAATGAAATGTAAATTAAATATAATACACACACATAATATACAATATATATATATGTATAAATAAAAATAAATGTGAAACGAACTTCCTCTCTAAACACGAGTTTTCACTGTATTAGAGAGGTAAAAACATTAATATTTATTTTGTTTATGTAAACCATTTGTAATTTTATGCTTATTTTGTAAACAATTTTTTCACTAAATGAAAAAAAAGATTTTTTTTCTTTCTTGGCGGAACGCAAAACAATTGACACGAAATTTTTGTTTTTATATTTGTAAAAATAAATGAAGTGTTCAGTAGACTTAAATCAGTGTTTGATTTCTTGTATTATAAGTTGAAATATGGAGTTCTACAAAATAAACATTAAATCAATCAACGAATTAAGTGTTTTGGGTAGCGCAATATGTTCTTAATTAAAACACCATGTTTGGTTTGATGTGTTTATATTTATTTGACAAAATTTGACGTTCAATCATCAGTGAAGCCATAAATGAAGCAACTTACAATTGAATGCAAAAAGTAAAAATACCCACAAATACAGTAGAAATCTGTTCTATCCCCGCCCCGATTCAGAATAGCCTCCCAGGTGCCATATACTGGTAAATATATATATATTGGTAAAGTCATAAAATTTTGTAATTTTCTCTTATTCGCTGACGTCCTAAAATTTTTTTGTGAAATACTGACTTCTTCAGATTGTATTAAACTTCAGTGTGACATTCAAAATATAATTCAATGGAGCAAACAAAACAAATTATTCTTCAATGTTTCCAAATGTTTTGTAATAGCATACACAAGAGCATCCAAAACAATATACTATCGTTATCTCATGGACGGAGTGAGGCTTGAAAGGGCTTCAACGTCCAGAGATCTCGGGGTGTTGTTTGACGCTCAGTTATCTTTTAATCTTCATATGGTTAATTTATGTAATGACTCCCTTAAAATGCTTGGTTTTGTTCTTAGAAATGCCAAGATCTTTTCTAACACTCAAATTATGAGGACATTGTATAATTCCTTGGTAAGAAGTCGTTTGGAGTTTAGTTCCATTATTTGGTCGCCACATGAGACTCGATACTTTTTGATGGTGGAGAGGGTGCAGTAAAAATTTCTGCGCTATCTGTACCTAAAAGAGTGTTGATAATATTCTTGGCTCTTCCCAACCGACTTTTTACTGGGGATGCTAGGCTATCAGTCATTATGGAGGAGGAGGGACGTTCATTTGGGTGTTCACTTTTTCCAGGTGATCGGTGGTCGCATACATAACTCAGAAATTCTGATGGATGTAGGTCTGTTCGTACCTGATAACTATCTTCGACAAAAACAACATCGAAAATTTTACCTACCACGATGCAGAACCAACCTGCCAATATTTAATCGCATCGCCTCGGATGTCGACATATTTCACGACAGTGGGCCTTCCCTTAGGAAAACACTTTCTAACTTTTAATTTTTCTTTTTACCTTTTTTTTATATTATTTTAATAACATAACTATCTACTGTAATTTGTGATTTTTTATTGTATTTAGAATGAATTGGGTCTTTTTTCTGTAATGTTCTAAATATCTGAATAAATAAATGAAATATAAATGAAATAAAATGAAATACATCTGAGCCTAATGTGAAATTCAAATAAAAGTAAGAAATCACAGTGAAGTATACCGTCTTGGTATGTACCGATGAAGATAGCGGTTATAATTGCCCCCCCGGGGCAACAAAATGTAAAATTGCAGCGTAAAAGTATCTTTCCAAATAAAAAAATAATATCTACAATACCGGGGATCGAACCCAAGACCATGATAGGCAAACACACTGACCATTAATTAGACCACAAGGGGACAAGTTTAATGATAAGCGGGACATTTAAAACAATTTGAAGTCTCGAAGATGGTGACTAGGTTGGTCATTTGCTATATTCATTGAAGCCCCATCTTTGATGATGTTGGTACTTCTTTTATAGAACGTAAATTGCATGCATTTGTGGATGTTTTACCGTCCTGAGTCCTGATAGTTTGTGTATGGGGAAAATAAATAAAATAGCCTTCGTTATCTCACAGCGGGGATTACTTCTTACAGAATATTACTGCAATTTAGAAACCGTTCAGAAAATATTAATAATAAATTACGTATATTTAAACGTATGTCAATTCTTACAAAACTAAATGTGACCCTGAAAATTCCTAAAAGTTCTTTGAATAAATATTTCTTTATCGACCATAGACCTTAATGATATTTTTTCCTACTATTTATTTTCACAGGCATGGATCATTCTTGACTGTCGCTAAAAACAGTGTCTCCGTACTTAACCTTTAACATACCATGTGAAAAAACTCCCCCGAGTCACTGTGTGATAACTTGAGGTTAGGAAATGAGCGCCTGATAAGCAGTCTCTTTTCATCTTATTAAAATTATATGTGTATCATTCTCAGTAATCTAATTAGATTACATCTCTTTCTCTCAAATGAATATTTTATATACACGGCGTTTCGGGGCCAGATCGACAAACTTCCTCAACGCATTCCTCAACAATTCTCATCGTAACCTTAAATAAAAAAGTTCTATGTACGTGCTTTTGTTTTTTTTTTACAATTTTAAAATGGAGTGAATCCCTCGTTTCTCGGACTAGCATCCCTTCCTTAAAACCTCTACCCCCTTACCCAGCCGCTTCCCGTGTCTACGTACGGTGCGCATCGCGTTGTTGGTCAAATACGTTGGTTATCTCATTTTTTCATAAAGGAGAACTAGGGGTTTATAGAAGAGATGCCAATACAAGAAATGAAATTTTTACTCCGTTTCAAAATTAAAAAATAAAAATCATAAAAAAAGAGAAACAAAATACTAGGATTTTTTCATAGACCATAATGAATGAAACACCGCGTATTTGTCGCAGGTTTCTCGATATTTTGTCATTTTCGGAGATTCTGATGGACAGCATATTTTATTTAACACTTTGTATCCCGGAGCCGTGTAAACACGTGATTATATAACCACGCGTTTTGTCCCGGTCCCGTGTTTTCACGTGGTTTAGCAACTGTTCAAAAAAGAGCATTTTATTGACATCTATTGACTTTTATTAGTACTTTTTTGCTGCTGGAAAACTACGTGAAAACACGGGACCGGGACACAACGCGTATTTATTATAATCACTTGTTTACACGACTCCGGGATACAAAGCACAAAAAAAAGGAGTGAGACCCTGTAGGTATATGTACGAACATTGCAATGTGACTCTCCATAAAGGCCAATGTTGGCAAAACCATCATACAAAAATGACTTATTAAATTGTTTCAAATAAATATTAGAAGTAACAATAAATTTAACTAAGTATTTTCATAATAATGTCACGTTTAAGAAACCCTTCACATAGCATGAAATTTCACAAAAATGGGCCGGGCACAGGGTAAATTCTATGTGTATTCGGCCGGTGCTCAAAGTGTTAAAATTGCTTCATACATATAGATACATCTAAATAGGTGATATAATTATTTTCCTTTGTGTTAAAGTTTACTTAAAGATTACAAAATGTGTGGTAATATTTAAAGTAGTTATAGTTATATTGATTAACTAAGTGTAATTTACAATGTCGGTTACATCATAGGAACGGGAGGATTATTAACGCAAATTTAAAAATTTAATGTCGTGGTATAATGATCAGCGCGTTTGCCTACCATGGTCTTGCATGCAAGAGGTTTCTGGTTCGATTCCCAAAATGATTGATGTGTTAATAAACAAAATGGTCAATTTTGGTCAGCAGAAATTTCTCGAATTATTTATCATTTACCTTCGTTACGTTCATTAAAAATGACATCATGGTGTGCTATGTGGTCTGAAGAAATCATTGGCAATTACTTTTTTGAAGTTGGACGTGGCAATACGATTACTGTTACTGAAAAACATGATTGTAACACGACTGATCAGTTTTTGACACCAGAATTTGATGCTTTAGGCATGATTTACATGTGGTTCTAAGAAGGTGCAACTTCACAGCCTTCCAATGTTTAAATGGAATTACTGAGAGTTCCTCAACAAATCATATCAAGAAATTTTGATGTCGATTGGCCTCCACGGTCACCAGATTTAACTACCACGGACTTTTTTTGTGGGGTTATCTAAATAAAAATGTCTATGTCAACAAACCAAAAACACTTTAGCAACTTAAATAAAATATTATTGATGAAAATAATAAACCTTTTCCTCACTAAACATCCAAAAATTACACATCATCCGAGGGGATCCGGGGGGACCAAACGACCCCAGCGCCTACTTGTATATAGCATCAGAAAAATAAAACTTTGGAAGTGTTTATGACCGTGCAATAATTGATTCATGTTTTCGCGTGCACATATTTTACTCATTCGTGTATTATATTCATTTTTGTTAGTTTGCTAAATGCAATTAGTTTGCAGAATGTTTATAAAGTGAAATTGATCAAATCGGTCAAGGGGGGGTTTGAATCCCCCCTTTGGTCCGGCTAGTTTAAATACCAGTTGAAAATTGTAAAACTGTAATAAAAAAATATTTATGATCATTGTTCATGCTTACAGGGGCGGACATTTAGCTGAAATCGTCTTCCATACGTAATTCCTCACATTTGATAAAACATTTTTCAGCACTAAACCGTTTTAAATATCCTTTAAGTTTTACAAAAATAAAGCAGTAAACCTTCCCGGCGAACACTCTGTATAACATTTTTTTCTCCCGGTACAATGGAGTTTTAAGTTCTCGGGTAAGTTGGTTAGCCACGTTTCTCGGACATTGATTTTTTCTGTGATGTTTTGCCATTGGTTGGTTGGGAATGATGTAATAACAACACGAAAGTCCTTGATCCTGAAATAATTGGACGCCACAAAGGATGCGCAGATTCTTCTGACAAGATTCGAACGAAGACAATTATCAAGAAAAATCCAGCCTGCCTCGTGCATTGTAAATATACATTGTAGGTAACTATGCACATTTCTGTTATAATTGCTGTTATTTTATTTTTTTAAATATTACTCTCGGCTATTTTCTTGGAATTTTATTAATCTATGCACCGAGTGATATTTTAATTGTCATTTATTATTCTATAATTGGAAATTAAGATTCTTGCAAAAAAATCATTGCAAGAACGCGGAGGATTTTACTTAACCTTATTTAGAGCATATAAGATAATTTTTAAAGAAAATTAATTTTATTTTTCATTGTTTGATTTTTTTCATTTACGGTCTAAGCTAATTTTAAAAATTACTCAAATAAAAATATGCACAAGAATCTGTACAAACAGAACATAAACACACCGGAAACTCTTTTTACATCATCATCATTCTCTTTCTGCACCGAATAGTGCATAGGGCACTGCATTGGTACACCAATCACAGCGTACATTGATAATTTCTGTTACTTGAATATAAGATGATTAGTCTTACGCTTCAGGTACCAGCTTAGGGACTATGAAATATTCTGGTGTGAAATCACCTTTTTAAATAAATATTTCATACTAACCATGTCGGGAATCGAACCTGAGACTTTTCACATGGTAGGCAAACGCGCTGACCATTACATCATGCTCTTTATAACACTTGTTATAAATTTCACACAATAACGCGTAAAAAAAGTCAATCAAAAAAGGAACCAGCGTTTTCTTGTAAAAAAAATGTACGAGTATACATATAATATTTTTTTAATATTATACATCATCATCATTCCCTTTCCGCACTTAATGGTGCATAGAGAACTGCATTGTTCACCAATCGCAATGTATCTTGATCATTTTTGTTACATGAAAGTAAGATAATTAGTCTTACGCTTCAGGTACTAGTCTAGGGACGTAGGGACTATAAAATATTATATGAAAACATCTTTTTAATTAAATATTTCATATCAACCATGCCGGGAATCGAACCCGAGACCTCTTGCATGGTAGGTAAACGCACTGGCCACTGCACCACGAAACCGACTGCATACTGGTATTATATTGTCCTTGTTTGATTGAAGTAGCGAAGAAATATGGATCTTTAAATATGGGCGGAATGATGAGTGATACACAACGTGTAGAGTGGTCACGTAAACCAGCCAATCAGGTTACAAGCCCTGTTTTATATATTATTATAATCAAATTATTATAAAATAATTAAATATGATAATATACGTAATATTATTTAATGAAAATGAGCAAATAAACTATTTGATATACGCCGTAGGGCAATTGGTTATACGGCTATCTGTGCGTTGCGGGTTCGATTCACGGTAGTTGCAATAAAAAAATCCAAAAAAGGTTTTTTTCTCAATTGATCTGGGTGTTGTGGTGTATTTTTCATTATCTTCTTCCATATCCCCTCTATCCCACCAGCTGACAAGCCTCAAAATAGAGGCTTAGCGGGTTAGCCTTTAAAAAATAAAATAGAATAAGCGGGCTTAGCCTTTAAAAAATAAAATAAAATAATTTGATAAAACAAATAGTCAAGCTTAAATAAGAGAATTTAAATTGATTGCAACAAAGAGGGAAAACATTTTTAAGAATGAAATATGAAAGTCTAGGCATTTACAGGGCTTATGACCTGTCATTGGCTGGTTTAAGTGGCCACTTTACACACTGTGTAACATTCACCATTCTGCCTATGTTTGAACATCTACATTTCTTCAACTCTTCCATCTGTTGACGTTTGTAAAGTAAAAAAGCTGAAACCTTTATCATGGGGGTGAGATACATCCGGCTGAACCAATTTACCTACTAGGCAACGCCTGAAAACATTTTCCAATTTTTTATACTTCTTCCTTTACCGGGTAGTTATTCAACAATGTTTTGAGTATGCCCAAATGCTTGCAGACTGGCTGGATTTTTGAGACGAATTTAAATATGACAACTCCGTATGGAGAAAATCCAGACAGTCTGCAAGCATTTGGACATACTTAATACATTGATAAATAATAGTAGCTTCAAATGCTAAAAAAAATATGCTTAAATCGATTTTTACTTAAACTTACTTAACTGATTTTTGTTTGACAACTTATTTTCTCTAATTGGACACAAAAATGTATATCCTTGTTTTTTTTTAATAATGTGACTTTGATTTCGCAGAAAATACGTAATACAAAGGACAAGTAAAGTAATGCAATAAAAGGGCGTTCATTCAACCCTTCAAATTAAGGGTTATTCCAACTTACTTCAAATACAAAACATTGAAGCATGCGATTGTCAAAGTTTACTGGTTACATAATTTAATTAATTAAATAGTATTCAACTTCACTCTATTTAAAAGAGGTAACACTGCATTTATAAATGTTATGTTAATATATGTTAACAATAATTATAGTGTGATCTACCAGTAAATATAATCACAAAACAATTCATAAAATAAAGGGTTAACCAGGGTATTGTCGGCACCCCCCTTCGGTAATTGGCATTCTCTTATTTAAATTCAAAAAAGCTGCTTATTTATTTTAGAATTGAAAACGAAGTACTTTAATTTATCAAGTATAATTATATAGTTGAATACTGGCCACAAATTTTAAATAGAAAGAGCGTTGCTATCTTCATCTGATTTAGATTGAGTTATACTTTTTGTAATAATATTAAATCCACTTATATGTTTTTAAATTTGTATAAACCACTTTAATTTAGAGTTATACTTCGACCGGTTTTGAGGTTACCACCTCATTGTCAGGAATTAAACGTTTATACAAATTTATAAACGTAAGTGTTAAATGTCATACCAGGAGTGAAATTTTTTTTGATGACAAAAAAATATTAAATTCATTCAATAATTATAAAAAATACCACTTTTTTCCATATACACGGAAATTTTACAGGTGCCAATAACTGACAAAATTGCTGTGCCAATTAATAACTAGAGGTGCCAATAAATGGCCGAAATAATACATTTTAAAACATTTTTATTTATTATAAAAATTAAATGATCCTTCTGAATATCAATTAAAAGTTTACAATCAACTAAAATTTGTTGATTAAAAGAACAACGTTCACATTCAAGTGATGATTGTTTAATTTATAAATAAATATTGACTCGATCAATATGCTTAAAGTGCCTATCATAAATAGTTCTACCCTACTTCATATTAACCTCGTTAATTTATTGAGTAGGCGTTTGAAAATTTGTCAGTGTTTGTCAGCAAATTGAAATGAATTGTAAATTCAAACTAGTGGTTTATTTCATATTACGTTAATTTACTAGGTATTATTACAATAGGCACTTTAATCATATTTAAAACGATGACATTGTTTTAAAAACACTATTTAATTTTAAATACGATTGTATCACATCATTTTAAATGTTGGTAAAAATGCTACTTAAATTCTTTACCAATTAAAAAAAAGAAAAATAATGTATATACCTATTTTACATATATATATTTGAACAATCACAAAAAGGTAAATTGAGGGTTTATTGTCGTAAATATCGTATAATAAATTATCAGAATTCCTTTAAAAAAACAATGAATAAATTGAATTATTTGAAAAGTTTGAGAATCAAAAGTTACGCAAGATAAAAAGATTTATTGATACCACGTGATCGAAAGCTTGGCAAAAAGCTCCCAGGGAGCTTCGCCCTTCGGCGTAGCGACGAGAGCCAATTAACTTACAAAACGACCGACAGGGTATGCAGTGTGCATTCCTGTCTTTCCGGTCGATTGAAAAAAGTTATGCAACATTCTAGTGGAAAGTGATTATTTAAAATAAGGATGATGCGGTGAATTGCTTTCAGACCGGTTTTAAAACATCTGGATTTGAGCTATTTTTATGTATTATTATAAACTATAAATATGCTATGAGTGATTTCTTCCAGGATTTGTTGCTGTTTTTTTATCGTTTCTAAACTTGTATTTTTAATGCTCTTTATTTATTAATATGGTAAGGATAATTTTTTTTAAATGTGTAAAAATTTACAAAAGTATTTTTGTAAATATATTTTCTATATAATGTACCCATAGATTTGCGACAACTTAAGTATTAATTATTGTATATTTATTATAGGGTTCATGATAGACGCCGTGCAACTTCCCCAGCCCACTATACCATAGGTTACTACTGACTGGAAATGAGCAAAATACACAGTTCTGAGAGTGCCAAAATCCAAGATGTTGCTAAATGAGCATAATACATGACACATCTTGTAAATAAATCAATTTAATCCATATTATCCTTAATACAGCCCATATCACTTTAGTAAAGATAAAGTCTTGAAATATTTATTACGATAATTGCACTTTATCCACAGTAAAAAAATATATTTATATCCGGACATCCGCAAACTTTTATGCAAAACCTTAGTTTATTTCTCCATCTGTAAAAATTAAAATATATTATCATTGTTAATCATTTGATTAACACCATAATACTATATTTCATTGGATGTTTTCTTTATTAGGACAAGTCAGGGTTTTTTACAATAGCCATAATTTATTTATTCCCTTGAGTTAATAAAAGATGTCCACAGTAAAATATGGAAATAGTTTAAGTTATGATAAAAAATGGTATTGAATACTACAATGCTTGCCATATCATTGCTTAGATGTTTATAATTCATTATTTCTTCATAATAAAAAAAACAATGTAAACAAAGTTTCAGTATTAATTTTGTTGATTTTTTTGCAGAGTTTTTACTAATTTTTTTTTGATCCGAACAATCATTGGTAATATATTATTGGTTTGGCTTAATTTTCGTTTTATTTCTTATAACAAGAAAATTCCTTTATTCTCATCTAATTCTGCATAGTATTTATATGGGCGTCAATTTATTCCAGCTTATCTTTTTTATTGTAACTAAATGGACTGAATCCGTGACGCCATAAATAAATTAAATACATAAACAAACAAATCAACCATCACGCCGTTACCACATAAGGGTAGGCAGAGAGGATAGAAAACCATATACTCCGTCTTTGCATTCAAATCTCATTTCCTCAACATTCGTACATCTCATGCACGCCCGCCGAATATTCTGACTTTTGACTTGTTTATCTGTAAGTATTTGTAGTGTTTCGTCATGCCATGTGTTTCTCGGTCTTCCTCATTTTCTGCATCCTTCAACATTTGCATCGTTTTTTTTTTTTATCGCTGTTGCATGAAAGCTAAATGATCAGTATTTTTTATTTATTTATTATCCCTCCAATTTAAATTAATTTTCAATGAAATCATTTACAAAAAAATAATGCTGGAAACCATAACACTAAATACTTGACAATTAATGAGACATTTACATGTTCTGATTTCAATATTCAGACGCTACAATATTTTATTGCACCTAAAATTATAAAGCATGAAGATATTAATAAGTAAAATAAATTACAGCTATTTCAAAACTCTATTCCATAAATGGATAGATAAAAGTACTAAAAAGGAAGCTGAGTAATATATAACACACCTAAGAATATTGCACCTCTTAACACCATAGTGTGTGCAAATAGTGGGTGTTCAATGTCCTGGCTGAACATATTAAGTTCTCCAAAACAAAAGTCATTTTCAAGAGAAGTGTACAAGTTTGGATTTTGGGAAGAGACCATTGCAGGAGACTGCCGCAAAATATTGCATAGATTTCAATACAATTTGTCCAGATGCTGACAAAAATTTATGTTTAGAATTAATATTAATGTTTTTGTTTTTTTTTTAAATTTGGTATTCTTCAATAATATGCATTTATGTATTTGTGTTTCTCAAATTATGAACAATAATAAATAAACAATGTTTGATTATGTCCAAATGCTTGCAGACTGGCTGGGTTTCCTCCCTAGGAAGTTGTTCATATTTAAATTTATTTCAACAGAGAGGGAAAAATTTTTGAGAAGGGAATATGGAAGTCTAGGCATTTACAGGGCTTATGACCTGTCATTGGCTGGTTTAAGTGGCCTTTAATTCCCTTCTCAAAAATTTTTCCCTCTCTGTTGAAATAAATTTAAATATGAACAACTTCCTAGGGAGGAAACCCAGCCAGTCTGCAAGCATTTGGACATAATCAAACATTGTTGAATTACTACCTGGTAAAAGAAGAAGTATAAAAATTGAAAAATTGTTTTCAGGCGTTGCCTAGTAGGTGATTTGGTTCAGCCGGATGAATCTCACCCACGTGATAAAGGTTTCAGCTCTTTTACTTCACAAAAGTCAACAGATGGAAGAGTTGAGGAAACGTGGATGTTCAAACATAGGCAGAATGGTGAATGTTACACAGTGTGTAAAGTGGCCACTTAAACCAGCCAATGACAGGTCATAAGCCCTGTAAATGCCTAGACTTCCATATTCCCTTCTCAAAAATTTTTCCCTCTCTGTTGAAATAAATTTAAATAATAAATAATTTTAAAAATGTGTCCTCAAAGGGGTTACTCGTGCCAAGGACACTTAACAATGTACTTTTATTTATTTTTTTACATGTGAGAATATACAAAGCAGACTTAATATACAGAGAGAAATTACAAAAAGTTAAGACAAGTATAAATACGTATTTTTGTTTATATTTTATTTGTGTATGCCTAAATAAATAATAATTTATATTATAAAACTCACTGTAAAAAAATAAAATCATTACTATACGTTTGTGGAGCAGGTGATTCAATATTGGTTTGGGCGAATAAGACAATCCATTTTACCTCTACACACCTCGACTAGACATTTTTTATAGCCTTTTTGAACGTTTTCTTGTCACTTATTATTTCTAATGGACAGTGGAGGTTTTAGATTTTAATTGCATAATACTTAAAATCTCTTTGTCTGAAAGCGGTATTATTTTGTATTTTATATTATGGTTCCACTTTCCATTGTGTTGTATCTAAACTCAACAAAGGACTCTTGGCCTCATGGAATTAGGGATACGTTATTATTTTTTTGTACAGTTTCACAGTGTGTAAAGTGGCCACTTAAACCAGCCAATGACAGGTCATAAGCCCTGTAAATGCCTAGACTTCCATATTCCATTTTCAAAAATGTTTTTCCTGCCTGTTGAAATAAATTTAAATAGATTTCTTATAATTTATAGCATTCATTTGTATTTTCAGTATCTTAATACATTAGTAATTTTATTATAAGACTTACATTTCTTCAAAACCAATGGATGATCATAAACTGGATACGAAAATCACTCTCTTAATACCCATACACAATTCCTCTTTCTTCTCTAACTCATATAGTGTCCATGCGGCTCGACTGTGGAATCATCTCCCATCCACCATCAAAGATGTTACTACATTATCTCTGTTTAAATCACGTCTGAAGAAACATCTTTCTCTTCCTTAATCTCTCCTCCTTTCCTTTTTCCTCTTTCCGCTTTTTTCCTTTTCCCCATTGAGTAATAGTTTTGATTTAAGGTAATTTATAAACAAATACGTTTATTTCTATTTTTATATATTTTTAACTTTTTAATCTTTTTTTTTTCTTCTATTGAATATATTTTGTAACTTGAATTATAAAAATATTTTTTTTATTTTATTGGTTGGTTGGAAGAAATTGCCATTTGGCAATAAGCCCGCCAATGTACAAATAACATTATGTACAAAAAGTTAAATAAAAAAAATATTTAAAAAATCGAAATTTCATTTCATCAAATTCTGAATTTGCATCCGTCTGCCTCTGAGGTACAGAATTATATGCACTAAAAATCTTTTTTTTTATAATTCAAAGAAATATTTAAAAAAGGAAATTATCAAAGTAATATTACATTGTAATTTATGTACGAATACAATTTAATCTATTTCAAATTTACACTTTACACTTCGGGGCGTGCCTATGGGCCAGAGAAGTGGCTATATCTACATCCACAAATCAATATATATATATATATATATATATATATTAATTGACCATAGTATATATATATATATATATATATATCCTATTAAGCGTGTTTTCCAGATGCCCTTCGAAATATATGTATGTTTATGTAATAATATTTCATTTTCATTTTTGCCATTATTTAATCATGTACGTGCTTCCACTTTCCATTATGTTATATCCCAACTGAACACAGGGCCCTTGGCCTCATAGAGTTTGGAATACGTTATTATTGTATTTTTTTGTAATATGTATGTATTTGTATGAATGAATAAATAAAAAAAACAAAGCGAATTACAAAACATAAAATATTTTGAAATATTAAAAAGGTATTTATTCATTTTATCAATAAACGTTTAATTTAAATAAATTGATAAATACCTTTGTTCTGTACTAACTACTAAACAGTGAAGGTATCGATATTTCAGAGCCAACATGACCGTGTACAATATTTTTTTCTGTCGGTATATTTTTATTATATAATCTACGTGGATGCGTCTGATCACCTCGCCTTATGACCCAGCACATAATCAAAACCACGACCTTATTCGTGCAAATACAGCGTGCTAACCACCGCGCTCTAGAGGATCGTTATATATGATTCAATACTGTTCACTGGGAATCCTTCACATAATTAACTATAGTAAATTAATAAGGTGATTCATTATGAGAATCCACCTTGATAAAGATTTTTCTTGCATTTTTCACGCAAATCGTGTCATGAAAAAACTATAAATATTTCCAAACATGGAAAAACCCGCACAGAAGACAATTTTTTATGTGTATTTATATAATCTAGCGTAATAAATTATGATCATATTTCAAAACAGAAAAACGAGCAAACAAATTATTTTTATTTAATTTTCCTAGTAATTATGTTTTTCCTTTATTTATTTGATTTTTTTTCAGTGTTTTATGATTTTTGTTTGGTTAGTAATTCAGTGAAATAAGGTTTATTATAATAACATTTTTCATAAACCCTGTAAATGCCTCTCTTTTGCGATAAATTTTAACTTTGATAACTTTCCTAGAGAATGAAATCCAGCCTTGTGTACAAAGATTCGAACGTACTTAAAATATTATTGTTATAACTAACTGGTGTAAAAAGAAGAATAAAAATTATTGTTAAGTATTTTCAGGAATTGTCTAGTAGGTGGAATAATTTAGTTATATGAATCTCATCCACATCGTTAAAGGTTTCAGCACTTAACTTCACAAAAGTCAACGGATGAACTTGAGGAAATGTGGATTTTTAAACTTGCGCAGAATAAAGTGCGCAAAGTGGCCACTTCAACCGCTAGACACCGAAAAGTCGATAAGTGGTTATATACAAATATTTACTCACAATCATTAAAACGAACTTTGGTTTTATGACTATCATCATAAAACTCCCCATTTATGTTATCTTATCTCTACAACGTAAAAATTCTTTAATTACTTTATCGTGAAATCAATAATTATCACTATCCGAGCATACTCGACTACGTGATACAAAGTTTTTAATATAATACACGTAACCCTTTCATACCATTACTGTGATTAATATTCACAAAAAGTTTAGTTATATTAACGAACGCTAATCCCAACGATTATATTTGTAAAATATTCATAATTTTCATCATTTTAACTCGCTTACTGTCTGTATTAAGCTCCTTAGCGAGATTTGTTTTTGGAATCTATAATTTCAGTCATGTCTAATTTGGTTATTACACTGGCTTTGTTTTCCTCAGAGGGCGGAATACAAACTTTTGGCTTATGTATAAGTTACTAAACTAACTATAACTAAAAGAACTATGCATTCCAAAAGAGCTTGCTGACAGACATCTTACACTAAGATCAGCTTCAACTATGGAGACGCGCATTTGTGGTCGCAGGTTTAATGGCACAGAATGCTCTCTTACGAGAAATGTAAGGTGGTGTTTCAGAAAAACTAAAAACCCTCCTGTTCTCCAAATCATTTAAATAAATTATTTGATATATGAGTACTTATGATGACAATTACTCTATTTTTTATTAAACTTAAAGTTAAAATAAAGTCAATATTCTAAGAATCACTTTGTAAACCGCCCTTGAGATGTTATATTTAAAAAACGGAGCTTTATAAGTTACTCATGATAATAATAATAATTACTAAATGATGCCTTGGACCAACCAATTTTACAGTGAATTTGATATGTTTTTTAATAAGACAAGTCTTTTGTTTTGTTCGTTTGTTTCAAACCAAAAATACGCGTGCAATATATGAATTTTTAACAATTCTGAACCTCGCAGTACTATTTTTAAAAAGTTTATTGATTTTTATTCCGTGATATGATTAATGATATTTATTTAAAATGTTAGTAATTTAAACGTTATAACTACTTTGAGGCGTTCTTGAAGGTACAATGGTTATGACTCTTACGTTACTCTCTAAAATTTAGCACTTGTGGTGTTTTCCTAAATCTTCTCTACCTCCCAAAGAGTGATAAATTTGAAGACATATATTTTTTAATGCGATGATGATGATTTTTTGATTTATATAATGGGCACACTGATGATTACACGTCAAATGGTGTATAAAACTGTTTTAAAAACGGAAATAAAACTAATACGGTTTGGTCAATTCAACTTATTAAGTATTTTGGGTAATTTTTAAGGTCGCAATAATAATTTGAATGAAAATAATCATGTTTGATTTCACGTGTTCATATTTTTTGGCGTTTAATAATCAGTGTGGCTATTTTATAATCAGTGTATCTTGACCTGTTATGGCTTAAGATTATCTAAGATTTTGAATCGTCATAATTAAAGTTAATAAATAAAGCGTATTTAAATCATTCGCTCATCTTGTGTTTTTGTGTTAAAGGGTTTCTAGAATTCTCGTTTTTACCAACAATAAAAAAGGGCGTAATTGATCATCTTAATGATCATCAATCATGATTTATTATTGAGTGACTCACCATACTCTTCGTCATCAGCTGCTGTCGTCATGGTGTGTATTATCATCACCAACAAGATGGAACCCACTGGAAACCATCGTAAGGAAGTCATTCTTATTTTTACTCGTATTTCTCGACTGAGAAATGCCGCCAAATGCACCGCTTACTCCTTCGGAAACATCAGTGGGTCGTCTGAAAAGAGGCGAATAAAAAAGGATTAAATACATGATATTTAAAGATCAAGGTATAAAAACGAGTTTGAAATTCCTTGGTTGATAAGTTATTTTCTTATATATAATCCGGTTGGCTGATTAATATTTACTAAGAATAGGGCATGGCATACAAGGGATTTCAACGAAAGGGTTTCCTTGTTATTAATCCTTTATAAAGGAACTCGGAGGAAATCATTTTTATATGCTTATATGCTCGTGAATTATTATATTTAGTGGATTTAATTTTTTTTTAAAAAAAGGAAATACCTACACGAAATACCACTTTATTTCCATATTATTTTATCAAATAAAAAATATGGTTTTGTTTGAACAATCTCTTAAATAAGAAAGTTAAATAAAGAAAACAAATAAAAACTCAAACATTATTATTTTTCAATTTAAATCATATTAAATGTGCTTGAATTTGATTATGAAATAATCTCAATTTTTTCCGGCAGAATTTTTTCATAAATAATATCTTCGCGACCAAAGTAAATATAACGTTTAAATGCAAAAAATTATAACAAATGAGATATCTTTACGGAAACATAGTTTTATACTGGAATATTTACAGAGTAATGAAATTTTTTATAGAAATAAGCACCAAAAAAAAAAAGATAAATGTTTATACGTCGGCGTCGTTAGAAAAAAATATGTGTTCTTCATTATGTTGTCTTTGCTTTTACGTTACATATATTATTTTATTTTATTACATGCCTTCAAAATGGAATGTGAGGTTGATGAAATTGAGCATTTTCGACAGCTCCGTCTGTTTGCAACTGCCAAAGCTGCTCGCGATATTTGCGCAGTGTACGGTGAAGATGCCATAAATTATTGACTGTGTTGTAAATTTATGAAGGTTTGAATATTTTTTTCTAAAATAATGGAAGAGAATACATTATTGACCGATTAATTGTTTTTATTTTTGTTGCGTCATCTTGTTTTCTTCGTTTGGAAAAAAACGGTCACAACTTTTTTTAACACGCAACGCTTAAAAATAATATTTTTTTACAAATACAAAATTTACTCTTTCTTTAGCAACACAAGCACCTAAACCTAGGGTTTCCTAGGACAGCGGTGCCCGTATCTTAACGGCCGTAGTGAACGGTGATGCGGTGGACAGCCGTCGTAACGGTGACTAGAGAGTGGTTTCCTAAGAAAACGGTGTTGATAACATTTAACAACACCGTTTTCCTAAGAAATCACTCTCTAGTCACCGTTACGACGGCTGTCCACCGCATCACCGTTCACTACGGCCGTTAAGATACGGACACCGCTGTCCTAGGAAACCCTAGCTTTACTCTATAATAAATAATAACTAGGATAAAGCTGGGTGGAAACATCAACAATATTTTTATTTTGTCCAAACTTTCGTAGACAATTACTGGATTTAACTCCTTAAGGATTTATTAAGATTAAATTGTGAAAAAAAATTGATTTCACTTTTCTATAATGTTCTTCTTCTCTGTTGTAATAGGTGCATGTTATAAAAATTGCAAATATTTTCCAAGTTATTTTATAATTTAGGATATTCTCGTCTTAAAAATTAGACATTTAAAACTGTATCCCTTGAAATTCCATTGTAAAACAAATCGTACTAATTGTACTGGGTTGAATAATCATAATTGAACGTAGTTATGTAGAAAGCAGCCAGCCATAGAAAAGTGAAACTGAGATAATTGCTCCTGAAAAAAGACTGAATAATCAAGTCTACTCAACAGTTGGAATGCTTTTAACTTTAACAAATAATAAACAATGAAAACATCAGTTTTTTTTTTCAATATTTATGACAAACATGAATCTCATTATGTGACCAGTTTCAATAATTTTCAGAGAACCGTAAGATTTTGCTAGTGCTGGGGGTGTTTTTTGGAAATTGAAAAATACCGTTTTTCTAATCACACCATTTTCAGAAGGTGATTAATACAGTTTTTTTGTATGAAAGCGGTCTGGCTGTTTTTAGCAAAACATAGAATAGACCTTACTGCACCCGATAACATTAATATCGCATTTTTTCGAAATTGTGGACTGGCTGCTTTCTGCATAACTACGTCCAATTCTGAGTGTGATCTGACGGGCTCAACATTACAATTAGTTTTTTATTTCTCTTTCATACATTATATACGAGCATATAAGTACACTGCCAGAATTTGAGTTTGACTGACACCTGAATTAAAACACATATCATCTTGATGTCATAAATTAAATGAAGATTGTTGCATAAATACGGCGTCGGTAAATATTTAAATTTATTTCAACAGAGAGGGAAAACATTTTTGAGAAGGAAATATGAAAGTCTAGGCATTTACAGGGCTTACGATCTGTCATTGGCTGCGTTAAGTGGCTGTTCAAACATGGGCAGAATGGTGAATGTTACACAGTGTATAAAGTGGCCACTTAAACCAGCCAATGACAGGTCATAAGCCCTGTAAATGCCTAGACATCCATATTCCCTTCTCAAAAATGTTTTCCCTCTCTGTTGAAATAAATTTAAATATGAACAACTCCCTAGGGAGGAAACCCAGCCAGTCTGCAAGCATTTAGACATAATCAAACATTGTTTAATATTTTATCAATTAAATTCTCATTATATTCATTATTTTTAGCAATCTGATTTATTGTATTAAGTTTCTTTTAAAAATTAGTATCATCTAGTGGAACGTTAATTAACCTTTGAATCATTGAATGGAATGCGAAATGTTTATGGGCAATTGGATGATTGGAGAATTATGAATAATTGTGTCTGTATATGTTGGTTTACGGTAGATCGAAATCAAGTTTTTCTTTACACAACCCATTTATCATATTTTTCTAATGCATGTGTTAATTTTTAAAAGATAAATGCAAGTACTTTAATTTGAAACGAATTGTGGACATGTACATTGACCCGAGTGGAACCAAATGTTCCGATGTGAAGTAATTCTTTGATGCATCTCTTGTGCAGAAAAAACGATCTGTCATCCGCTGTAAATGCGATAAGATTTGCAACACGAAATGCATTCCAAATTAAATTTGATACCGCCCTTTCAGTCAATCTCATTTCGTTTTTGAATTTGAGATAAAGCTTTGTGTTCCGAGACCCTTTCGATTTTAAATCACGATTTTGGAAAAGGTCGATTTGGAAGAGTCACAGTGATTTATTTTGACTTTTTCTTAAACCGAAATGTCACTCTGCGTGACCATTATTTATATTAAGCTTTGCATTTCAGAAAAAATGATATGAGTGATATTCATCATTGACTAGTTTTTTAATCGTTGGTTTAGGCTTCAGGCAATGATAGTTATATTTTGAAGATTCATCATTCCTCTTTCTTCACCCAGTTGTGTTATATATATTTATTAAAATTGTTAGATGAAGATGAGGTGATTATTTTTACGTTTCAAGAACAATGAAATATGTATTTTGCTCAGCCCTGCCAGGAATTAAATCCAGAAGTTCTAGAATGGTAGGCAAAGACGCAAACCACTACGCAACGAGTCGGACTTATCTGCTCTCGATTTCCTTATTCAGAATTTTTACCTGAGAGCAGCTATCGAGTCGGAAATACTCGGCAAGGGTTCTGGATTTATTTTACACACAGAACTGTATACTTCATCCACCGAGAAAAACAAATTTCTAAGCATGTTTATAAGGAAAAAATATTTCGCTTTCGTTTTGACTAATAATTTATAAAATTTATACAGCTTTTGTAAAATTAATTTCTAAAACAAATAACGTTTTAAAAAAACGATGCAACGATAATTTTTTTAAATTCTTTGATATATTGACGTCTTAACGATTATTTGGTATTTTTAAAATTAAAATCATATCGTTTATGTTTCTTATTGTTAACAATTTCACAAAATATATTAAAATTGTGCTTTATTGGTGATTTATGTAATGTGCAATAATCGTTTATTTATTAAGATAAAAGTTATACTACATCATTTTGTAACAATAATTCAGTCGTACGATTTGTTTTTTTTCAAATATTATGTTAACTTCTTCTTCTTCTTGCGGTGCTCTGTCAGGTCCCCCCAACGTTGGCGATCACTACAGCGTGAGTCTTGCGCTACTCTTATATTCCGCAGCAAGGACAGCTGTTTATTGGATGTACTCACTATAGTGATCCCAGGGAAAAAATGACCTAGGGTGATATTCCAAACGCGAGTGGTTAATTTGGGATATTTATTTTTTCCGTGCGACTAATTTTTGCTTCATATATGGCCACACTGATGATTAAACGTCAAAAAATATGAACACGTGAAATGAAACATGATGATTTTCATTTAGAACATTATTGCAACCTTAAGCATTACCCAAAACACATAATTAGGTTTAATTGACCAAATCTTATTAGTTTTATTTCCGTTTTTGAAGCAGTTTTATACACCGGTTGACGTTTAATCATCAGTGTGGCCATTATATGAAGTTAAGTGTCGTCACATTAAAAAATTAAAAGTTTCAAATTAATATTTTTCTAGGGAATACCACCGGTTTACCTCTTTATGTTTACTTAAGATGCGTAACTTTTAATTGATTAAACAAAAATCCGTCACTGAAAAAATATCCCTCGTGCGTTTGTTAAATTATTTTTAATTATCACTATATTATAAAGTTATGTGTAGATAAAATAAATATGAACAACTCCCTAGGCAGGAAACCCAGCCAGTCTGCAAGCATTTGGACATAATCAAACATTGTTGAATTACTACCTGCTAAAAGAAGAAGTATAAAAATTGGAAAATTGTTTTCAGGCGTTGCCTAGTAGGTTATTTGGTTCAGCCGGATGAATCTCACCCACGTGATAAAGGTTTCAGCTCTTTTACTTCACAAAAGTCAACAGATGGAAGAGTAGAGGAAATGTGGATGTTCAAACATGGGCAGAATGGTGAATGTTACACAGTGTGTAAAGTGGCCACTTAAACCAGCCAATGACAGGTCATAAGCCCTGTAAATGCCTAGACTTCCATATTCCCTTCTCAAAAATGTTTTCCCTCTCTGTTGAAATAAATTTAGATAAAATATTAAATCAAAAACATAAACGCAATCTTATAAATAAATATTTATATTCTACTACCGCAGTAAATAAAGTAAATTCACCTAAACAATGGAGGCGGATTCTTTTTATGAATGTCATTTTTTTGCAAACAATTATGTAATTCCCTACCATCAAACATTAAACCTGCATTCTACACAACTAATAATATAGGAACATTGTTAAAAAAATCACAAAGACAAAGTCCACAAATATAATAAATCTAGCATTGTAATGATTGCGATTTAACCTAGATTGGAAAAACTAAAATAAACTTCCGAACTCCGAATACCTGTTAGAACTACCAGATATAATGCGCCATTTCATATAGAAACTGCTGGAACAAATTATGCTATTAATTCACCTATTCCAAGATTGCACAGTCTAGGGAACCAGATCAGTTGTATTGACATTTTTCACGCTGGCAAAATCAATTTTATCCTGCTCTTAAAGAAATAGTTTAGGATACTGACTGCTGTTTAAATATTTATGTTAATATGTAAAAAAGAACATAAAATGGATAAATAAGTAGTTGTTAAATGTACTCGTATAAACAAAAGACTGGATTTTAAATTTCTTTAGTTTTCATGATTAAAAAAAATATTTTTTTTTTAAATAATAATACTAATGGATTATAAACAAAAATTACAGTTTCTTTATCTACTAGATACATACTTAGGTAATAGATTTCTCTGGATTATGTCAAGTCTGCCTAACTAGGTACAACTTGTTTTAAGGCAGACATTTTAATGAAAAAATAAATCAAAATTATTACTTTCTACTTTTTAATTTACTATACAGTTTTACAATATTAATTTTTTATTTAGGAAAGTATTTTGAGTAAATTTTCCGACTTTTCTCGACCTAAACCCAGTAACCATTTTTTTACAAATTTATTAAATTGAATCCGGGTCATGGTTTTGCAATCTTTGGGTAACATATTGAATATTTTGGTGCCCAGAAACCTGAAATTTCTTTGCCCGAATTCAGAGTTTGTGTTAGACCCTATGACCCATCCTCTAGTTCGACTTCTGGTAGTGTGGAAGTGTTCCTTTTGGGGTTTGATGGAATAATTTACTTTCACAAATATTATTATTCTCTAAATATATAATTGCCTTATATCTAAGATCTCAAATTCCTCAAATAACTTGACGCTGCGTTTATTATTTAATTTTTAGTTTGTATTGTATTTTATTTTTGTTGTGACTTTCTGAGCTCTTAGCACGAGACAGTTTGTTTTAAATGTATCTAGAGCATTCAATATACATTGCAACAATACCAACAAATTAAGTAATTACTGGTTGTGCCATTACTGCGTAATCTTTATACTTACGTCAGTTAAGTAATGATCTATCGCATAGTATTATAATATAGTACAATGTATAAAACAACTGTGTAGTATATTTAACTATATTTTTTTGTATTATTTCATAATTTTGTAATAGAACACTCTTTTGTTTGGCATTTGTGCCGTGTACACTAATAATTTTTTTTTCTGGATGATCGGGAAAACAGGCATGAAGGCCACAAGTTTCCAAAACAGAAGACAAAGTATTTATACATAACTAGAGGACCCGTCAAACGTTGTCCTGCCCCAACATTGCGCGTTGGCTTGCCTGCTATTAGCTTGGAAAAAGATTTTTAATTGATATGTAGGTACCTAGGTACTTGTTTGTGATTAAATTCCAAAACTAAAAATTGTAAATATTGACTTTAAGTAGGTACTTGTTTATTTTTGAATTCCAAAATATAAAATAAATATTTTTTCAAATATGGTATTCTTTTTGCTCCGCTCTTCTCACCAACGGAGGGGTGTACTTATCTAGGAATACGATTTTTAAAAATCAATACATTGAATTTAATATTATTTTAGTGTTCCCAAAAATCCAGTAAAAAAAAAATGGGTAGTATTTTTAATGAATTTAAGGAAAAAATCTGATTGAGATCCACAAAAAACAAACGCTGTTTGTAAACATTCAAAAACAAACTTTTTTATATACAAAATAAAAACAACTTTCCATTTTTTTTGTAAATGCATTCACCTCGAATGCAATCCTGGTAGATCTATGAATAACATATTTATGCTCCTTACTTCTCTTTTACATAATAGATTGAATATTTTAATATCTACGTACACACACAGCGTAAAGATCTATATTTCTCTGAAAACCGCACGTAAATCGGTTAAGCCGCTTAGGAGGAGTTTGGTGACATCACACGTACAGAGGAATTATACATGTAAAGATATAGCAACAAAGTAACGTTGGCAACAAACACAAATTAACCTATAATGACCGTTCAAAACTTCTTTTTTAATCACTAGATTCTTCAAATATGTCCATCCTCCATCCATTTGGAATAAACTATTAAACGTTCGTTAAATTCTTGGTAGGGGTGAGTGGTAACCAATATTTGATTTAAAGATTGGCAAAAAAATGGTTGGTGATGTTGTGTTCTTCTACTTGGTGCAGAAAAAATGATTTGTATAGTTAAGTTTGGTGCGTCTACGGATGAATGTATAACTTTATGTAGGTAAAGTATGTCTGATAGTTTACGCCGGTTAGATTAACTAATTAAATGAAATGTGTTAACTTATCATTGTATGTGTGTAAAGTGTCACTTAAACTATCTCGAAATGTAAGAATCCGAAGCATTTTTCTTTGGATAGCTTCAATTCTTTCATTTTCATTTTCAGGTGTTGCCGTTAGCTAGTATGTAAGTGAAATAATTCTAGAAGAAATAGTAAAAGAATCTCAGCTGCATCAATAAAGGTTTCAGCTCTTCCACTTAATAATGATCAACAGATGAATGAATTAAAGTAATATTATATTTTTTATAGGAAATATTTGCGTTATTATTATTTACCCAAACATTTCAATTTCGGGGCCATTTTCAACGAATTGTTAATAACTCACTGTTAGAAAATGTGAATCAAGCTGGGGTAGAGTAGGGTTTGAACCTTGGACCACTGATCCGTGAGTCCGCAACACTAACCACGGGACCACAGCCCGATTCAAAATTTATAGATGTTAAAACATAGGCAGAATGGTGAATGTTATACAGTGTGTAAAGTGGCCACTTAAACCAGCCAAAGATAGGTTATATGCATGGGCATATAGAAGACTAAGCATTTACATGTGCAAATGCTAAGTCTCCTATATTCCCTTTACATATCATTATAATTCCCTTCCAATGTTATTGATCTCTGTTGTAATATATTAAAATTGATAACTCCCAAGGGGGTTTAATTCAATTCTCATCTACAAGAATTTGGACAAACTCGAAATATTGTTGGTAATTTATTTGCTATGAATTAAATTATCAGAATTTATTATTTTATTATTTTTTTTATATCATGAAGATTATACTCAAAAGAAATGTGTAAACTAATGTAGAAATGATGTACAAAGAAATTGGCTTCCTCACAGTAAAGCAGCAAATAAAATATAAATTTACCTTTTTTATAAATAAAATAAAAGATGTTGAAAGCGAATTATTCTACCAAATTCAAAAAGGAACACTCCCACACTACCAGAAGTCAAACTAGAGGGTGGTTCGTGGGGTCTACCACAAACTCTGAATTCAGGCAAAGAAATTTCAGGTTTCTGGGCCCAAAATATTCAATATGTCACCCAAACATTGCAAAACCATAAACCGAGTTTAATTAAATAAATTTGTAAAAAAGTGGTTACTGGGTTTAGGTCAAGAAAAATGGGAAAATTTAATCTTAAACATTCTTAAATAATAAGTAGTATTTATAAAATATTGTATAACTGTAAAATAAATAAACAAGTATGTAGTAATGTTATTGTTTTTGCTTAAAAATGTCTGCCTTAAAACAGGTTGTACCTAGTTACGAGTAGGCAGACTAGACATAATCCAGAGAAATCTATTACCTAAGTATATTATGTAGTAGATAAAGCAATTGTATTTTTTTGTTAATAAACCATGATTATTATTATTATTATTATTATTATTATTATTATTATTATTATTAAAGAAATTTGACCAACAATACCCTACACATGCAAGTAGGGAAACAAATATATAAGATTATTAATGAGGAGAAAATCAAGATTTTAAAACTTATTAGGGATTAAAACTGTATAATTAGTTACTTGAAGAAATAAAAGAAATAGCGTTGAAATATTTTTCATTTATTTGAAAAACAATGTTCTTGAAAAATTTTAATAAAGAATTGTAATTTTATCAACAGGTATTTATTTATTTACTAAACAGGAACAAACAGTTAACAATGATAAAATAACATTAAAAAGATACGGTTTAAAGACAGACCAGCGAAGGTTCTAAATAAAAATCATACATATTAAATTGTGGTACAACAAAAGGGTGTGTTTGTGTGTATTTGTATGAGAGTAAGTGTAGACGTGTGTTTGTAGGTATGTATTTGTTAAGGAGTAAGTGTTTATATGTGTGTAAGTGTAAGCATCATTAAATAGCAAGTGGGAGCGTATCGCAGCCAGAAAGAATGAGTCTTAATTTATTTTTTAATAAATTCAGGGGCAAGTTAAGTATATCAATAATGAAAAAAGCATTTTAGTTTGAGCAAGAACGATGGAAGAAAAAGTGTTGTGAATAGTTAGTGCTACAGACTGGCAGATGGAATAAATACTTATTTCTTGTCACGTGAAAGGGGACATTAAGATTATTAGGAGTATAGGTTAAAAGAGTTAACTTTATTATTTAAAAAAATATATAATGGCATAATTTAGATATAGTGCGTCTATTTTCAGGGGTAAAAAAATCATTTTGTTTAGCAGATTGGCTGTAAGTGTATATCGTTTTATTGTTTTTATAATCTAGGAATTTGAAAAAAAAATTGTTGGACATTTTTAATCCTTTCAATGTTTGTATTGTATTGTGGGCTCCAACAACGGATGCAAACTCTAAGTTGCTGCGTACAAAAGTGATGTATAAAGTCGTCAATGTATTTGGTTTTTTGAAGGGTCTGGAAATTCTTAAAATGAGGCCCAGCATTTGGTTAGCTTTTTCAACAATATAATTTATGTGAGACCCAAAGAGCAATCTAATATAAAAAATAACTCCTCAGTCTCTAATCTCGCTGCTCCGTGACATGGAATTATCTTTGATCATATAATTGTGGGTAGTAAAATTTTTACTTTTAGTAAATGTCATTAAATATCTTTTTGAGGTATTAATGTACAATTGATTTTTATTCCAGCAATCAATAAGACGATCAAGATCTTCTTGAATATTTGCATAGGGCGATATATCGTTCAGTTATGTTGATGTTTTGAACTAACTTAATGAAGCGTAAATAAATAAATAAATTACTAAAAATATTTAAATTTGTAAAACAATGATTATCTACGTGCATTGTTCGTGCATACACGTGTGTACAACTTAAGGATATGCTTTTTTAGACAGATTCGCCTCGCTAACATAGTATGTACCATTTTAGATGCGAGTCAGTTGAATGGACTATTGTTTTAGAACAAATTACCTCCAGTCTTGTCACAAATAATCATATAGGATATGACAAGACCATACTCTCTATAGGGTGGTGCACTAACATCTTCAAAATATTAATTCAATATTAATTTGAATCAAATTGCGTAGTTCGTTATATTATGTAATAATTTTGTGGCATTTAGGTAAAGAGGTACATGTCACTAACATTGAGAAAAAAAGTTCAGGTAAGTTATCCTTTTTTTCTTTTTTTTTTCTTTTTTTACAATAAACATAATAATAAAACAGAGTATTAAAAAAATAAATCATAATTACATATCAATGAAATACGTATTAATAGAAAAATAGTAAACAAAAAAATCTCACAAAGGCATGGCCTGTTCGTGGGTATACAAGAAAATGTTAATGTATTTTTGATCCTATAGTAAATAATGGACAGTTATAATTTTTTTGTATAACATAAGAAAGAAAAAAAAAATTCTGTAAAAGATAATATGGTATTTTTTATAGTAATTAAAAAAGGAAATAAAAAAATATTTTAAAAAAACACAAAAATATTCCTTATTATTAAAGGGCAACAAAATAAATCGTAGAAAAAAAGAATTCGAATCTTTAGTTTGAATTCAGGATAGTGCATGTTTTTCAAAAGAAGGAAAATTTTGAATGTTTGGAATCAATGAAATTTTATCAGTAAAAAAATAATTTTTGGGCCTATAAAATATGCATGTCTCTGTACGAGCCTAGTTTTACAATGTGCTATTTCTAACACACGATTCCTTTTTTTACTATCAGCAAGTTTCCATAAATCTACTTATATGACATTGAGCTTTATTTTGTGATATGTAGCATATAGTTAGAAATTTAGTGTATTGTAATAAATTATTCTAGATTTTTTACTACGGAAAAAGTGGGTTATCTTAGCACTTTCCTGGGTTTGTAATGAATCATTAATATATAATGAGGCTTGTTATAAAATAAGAAACGAATAAATGCTTTTTATTGTTTAAGGCCTTGTATATTTCAAATATATTATGAACTAGTAAAATTAAATATTTTAATGTTTTTTTGTATTTTTTCTTCCTTTTTTAATTACTATAAAATAAAAAAGAACTTTAAAATCGTTTATAAAATATTTTCATTTCTCTTTCTTTTATAACACAAAAATATTATACCTGTCTATTTATTATAGGAACAAAAATTCACCAACATTTCTTGTATACCCACAAACAGGCCATGCCTTTGTTTTTTTAAATTTTAGTTTACAAGTTTGACTGTAAATATGTTTTATCTGATAAAACGAAAAAAAAATAAAATTAAAAAAAAAAAAAAAGGTTTTTTTAATATTTAAAAAAAAAATAAAAACAAGCGTAATAATAAAAAAAAAAATATACTAACATAACTATTCCCATAATCTAAAATATTATTGTTTTCAATCCATCCTATGTTATTTGATCGTGCCACGTAGATTTTTACGAAAGTATAAAATGGACCAAAGTGGTCAAAAATATATTCTCCTTCATTATTTTAAAACAAATTAATTAATATGTTTAACGATCGTCCGAATTTATCTACTGATGTAGTACTGAGCAATTACAAGGCTGAATCTCGAAACGTTCTCTCAAAAAGATAGTAAAACAGATGGAAAAAATATAATAACTAAATTTATTTTTTACATTGGCAACTTTCGAACGCCTAGATACTCTTATTTGTCAATCGGGCAGAATCTAGTGACATTTCTTTTGCATCTAGGCACTCGTTTTCTAATCTGACAGTTATGTCGGAATTAAATTCGACGTCAAAATTTACTTATTTGTCTCTCTTATTATTAATAGGCTTTTAAGAAGAAAAAAATGCCAGCCTCAGAACGATTAAACGTTTAAATGAATCGATTTTTAGGGAAAAATTGCTCGGCGTAACAATATTTTTGTCCTTTTTAATGCGTAGATACACGTATCGAGGGGTTCTAGCCCCGTCGGTATAAACCGATGTACTTACATCAAAACTTGAAACTTACAACAAAACCAGCCCCCCCCCCACTACTATAAGCATTTGCAGTCGGTCGGGAGAATTTTTTCTTCAACTATGACGTCATACTGAAGCTATGTCGTTTGAGTATGTGGATAAGTGTACCGTGACGTACTGTTCCCCTTGTTTCATATCTATGTACCTATCCAAAACTTGAAGGTAGGGGGTCGGTAGTGTATCTTCTTAATCGGTAGAGAGAATTAATCTTCAACTATACCGTCAAGGTGAAGGTATGTCGTCTTTATCTTTCCATCATAATCGAGGCCCTGGACTTCCATATTCCAGTCTCTTTAATTTTCTCCATACGGTGCATAGCTGTTGGGTAACTACAGGCTTGTATTTGCAAGTTTAATCCAAATCACAAGAACGTAAATATAAAAATAAAATAAAAAAGGAACCGTAAGAAATACAAAAAAGTGCATCTTCGTACCATTCTGTATAAGTTAGATTCGACGTATCAAAAGAGGTGCAGAAAATACCATAATCATTATTATACAAGTACCATTGAAGAATATAATTCAGGACGCTCCCACAATATTCGTCCATGGTGTCCAGTGAAACACCCATAAAATAATACTTGTAAACTAATAGTATGGCTTTCTGATGGTGGGACTCACGTGCATGGTTTTATAGGCGTGTCAAAGGTATCATATGTATTTGTCCATTAAAGTATAATTTCTTATAATAATATTAATATTTAATAATGTATATTAATAACAGAAATTTGATATTTTTATAAAGTGTTGCTTAATAAAAGAACTTTAGTAAGATGGTGAATCGATTTTTAATGGCGTGTATTGTAATAGGGAAATATCACATTGTTTATCATATTACAACAGAGATGAAAAACATCTTAGAGAAGGTAATATATAAGTCTAGGCATCTACAGGGCTTATAACCTGTCATTGACTGGTTTAAGTGGCCATTTTACACACTGTCTAACATTCACTATTCTGCCGATATTTGAACATCTGTATTCCTTCAATTCTTTCATCTGTTGATGTTTGTGAAGTTAAAGAGCTGAAACCTTTATTTATGCGGGTGAGATTAATCTAATTTAATTATTTCACCTACATACTAGCCAACGCCTGAAAATTATATTCTTTTCTATACTTCTTCATGGACCAGGTGGATTTATCGACATTATTTTTAGTTTGTCCAATTTTTTGTAGACAAGGACTGGATTCGGCTCCCTGGGGAGCTGTTAATATTAACATCTTACAACAGAAATGAAGAACATCTAGACTTTTATATTACAGAGCAGGTAATATAGAAGTCTAGGCATCTACAGGGCTTATGACCTGTCATAGGCAGGTGGCATAGAAATAGAAAAAAATACGATTATCAGGCGTTGACAATTATGTAGGTGAAATAATTCAATTCAATTAATTATTATTAATTCAATCTCACCCGCATAAATAAAGGTTTCAGCTCTGAAACTTCACAAACATCAACAGATTAAAGAATTGAATGAAAATTTATGTTCAAACATTAGAAGAATTATGAATGTTACACAGTGTGTAAAGTGTCCACTAAAACCAGTTTATGGTAAGTCATAAGCATCAAAGGTGTTGCGTATTTATGTTTTTTTAGGATATTGTATTTTTTGTATATACGAACTGGTACCTGAAGCGTAAGACGATTAAGACGTAAGATTCACTGCAATTGGTGTACCGATACAGTGCCCTAGGCACCATTGAATGATGAAAGAGAATGGTGATGCGTTTTTAATAAATTATTCAAAGAGCAATCTAAAGAGATTTTGTTAATTATTGTAGCTTAACACGGGCACAGCCTTAAAAGCCTTAAAAAGCTCATGAATATATAAACGATTGTAATTTTTTTTAAATAAATCAATATTTTATCAAACCTGTTGATTGATTTAAAATATTTAAAAAATCTATATTTTTTTCCATGATGCATTATGTAGGGCGTTTGTTGTTTTTATTCCCAGTTCGTGATTTCCATGCAAATTCAAACGAATCTGGGTGTTCTGAATTCGAATTCGGAACACAAATATGGCGTCAGTCCAACCGGCGGAAGGTATTTGGTCCATTGTGGTACAATTAATATTATGCGCATGCGCGAATATTTTTGAGTAATACAAAGACAACGGGCGCGCTTAATGACGCAACGCCTCAGGCATTTTTAAACCACGAAGCCGCCAAGGCGGGAAAATTGTTATTTTTAATTTGAAATATGATTAGATTTGTTTAACAATGAGATAGAGGCTCAATATTAGTATCCATGGATTTTACAGATTTCAAAAGAAGCCTCACGTTTAACGTAGTACTGTTTAATTCATTTTCTAATTGAGTCCTTATTCTTTCCACTTGGGGTAGCGATTGTAATTGTGTGTGGGTATTATTTGACTGAATCGTTGATCTGTGTTAATTTTTGCGGGGAAAGAAAAGATGCGTTTGCGTGATGATGGCAGATGCGGAAAAGAACAGTATGCGGCCAAACAAACTACAGTAAACAAAAATCCTAACTTTAGGAAGACAGGAAAGGGAAGCAGGGACAGGAATCTGGATGCTATGTTCAAGTCCTGGCTTCCGGGTAGTTTTTTTCTTTTTTTGGTAAACACGGCACTTTCACCATAGTTATTTGCGAAATATGAAGATGAATGTGAAAATGTAATGGTGTTCAGATGCGGGCAGATAAAATTATGAACATGCGGTAGTTGACAGAAATTATCAAGAAGAAGAAATATGTGATTGTTGATGTTGGTTGTAATGGATATGGAAAATAGTTCCCATAGCAACCGTAGCTACCCATGGCCATAGAGACGAGGAGAATAACAAACATTGAAAGTTGGGAGATCACATTTTCTCGCCAATATTAACTGTTTACTGATATTTTTCTAATTGTATAAATAAATCAATCCTATTATTAATTTATTCATTCGTATTCCAGATAGGTTGGTACATCGATTAAATATGAAGTATGGAATTCGAAAAACGAGAATGAACGTAATAATAATTATGGATAACTTATAAAGCGCAATTTTCCTAATATAATACCTCAAAGGCGCTTTACAAAGTGATTATATAAAGATATAAATTTAATTGTAACTTTTTAATTTAAGAAAAATAATGTACTTTGTCACCACATGCTAAGAATTTATTCAAATGATTTAGAGAACAAGTGGGTTTTAAGTTTATTCCGAAACATCACTTCACTCTCACAGTTTCGGACTTCTGCTGGGAGATCATTCCATGCCGTAGGGCCTGCGACCGCAAATACACGTTCGCCGAATTTAGTGCGCTGTTTGCGTAGAGGTATAATAACTTTTCTTTTGACGTAGATGTAGCTGATCTAAGCGTAAGACGTCTGTCAGCTAGTTCATCTGGAATGCAGAGTTACCTTAGATATTCTGGAGCAGAGTTGTGCAGTGACTTAAACATAAGCCAACAGAGGTTGTATTCCACCCTCTGTGGAAAACGTAGCCAATGCAATTCCCTGGACGTAGCCTGAATGCTGTTAAATATTTAGTAAAACTAGTACCAACACAAATGCCGTTTAGTCGGCGAGAGGTCTCGCATGATAAGGAAATGAAATATTTATTTAAAAGGGTGTTTTCACACCAGAATATTTCATAGTCCCTGGACTAGTACCTGAAGCATAAGACTGATCATCTGACATTCATTTAACAAAAGATCGGGTTGTGGTCCCGTGGCTAGTGTCTCGGACTCACGGACCGAAGGTCCGTGGTTCGAATCCCACTCTACCCCAACTTGATTCCATTTTCTAATAGTGAGTTATTTACAACTCGTTAAAAATGTCCCTCAAAATTGAATATTTGGGTAAATCATAAGAACGCAAATATTTCTTTTTCATTAAAAAAAAAAAAAAAACATACGTACCAGTGCAGTGCCCTATGCACCATTAGTTGCGGAAAGGATGATGTACGTACGTACATTATGTAAGACTGTGACGAGAATTATTGACAAAATCAATAATTAGTTCGACCTTGGTTTAGACACGTTTTAAAATATTTACGATGCAAATGTTCATGAATAGAAAACGAGGAAGACCGAGAAAGATACGGCATGACCAAATCCAAAAAATACTTAAAAATGGACGTCTGAAAATTTGGAACAATCTGAAATGAGGTGTATGAATTTAAATGAAGCGAGGGTTTGATAATAAGACAGAGTGAACCAAATAAATGAACTTTTAAATCGCTAAATTACTGTTATAAGAAGGATTATTGAGAGGAAAGGCGGTCTTACTTTTCTTCATACAAACGTAGTCTTGTATTTTCTTCCTGGATGATGGCACTAGAGAAATGTTTTTTTTACACACTATGAAAATTTAATTAGCGTATGTCCATTTTTTAAATTGTTTTAATAATTATTACTTATGGGAGCTAGGATAATTGAATAACCCAAATAAGCGCCCATTTTTATCTTCCGTTTTCGGACGTACTGTATACAAATGTTATAAATAATTTTGGAAAACGAAATCGATATCGACACAGAAAATTTATTTAAAAAAAAAATCACATCAAATTTCTTCAGTTTGAAGGTGCGGAAAACGGGATAGCGAATCGTCGATTTTGTCGATTTCAGATGGTCGAAATCAGTCCGTCGTACAGTTGTCGTATTTGCGCTGTATCAGGGAGGTGTCTGCGAGAGAGTGACAGAAAGACAATGTTCAAATACCTATAGGGAAACATCTCTTTTTTTACATTTTTACAGTAATTAAGGTCTATAAAATACTGTCCAGCTAAAAATATATATTTTTGTTACTTATTAGTAGCATTAAAAATATTTTTAAATTTCTGATTTTGAATACCCGCAAAAATAGCCATTTCATTGGCCACGCCCCTAACACGTCACGATTAATGTTTAATTGTTCCTGACCATAAAAATACATTTAGAACATTGTCACGAATCTTGACGTCACAACTATTAAGAGCAAACATGTCGCGATTTTCAAGTGACGTATTTCAAAAATATATATTTTTTAAATTTAAAAATAAAAACATTTTTCCACAATATCAAAACAATATCCTACACTTAATATATCCGATACGTTGGAATAACTATTGCCGAGTTCCTGGAGTCTATTTAATGCAGCATTACAAGTATACACTGTACGTGAATTGTTGCTATAAAACGGTGGTACCTGCCTAGTAATTCTTCCAGGCACCCTTATGTTAGTTATGTGTTAGTCTTAATGACTCTAGGGGGTGAAATCTAGTATTTTGTCTACGAACATTTGGACAAACTCAAAATATTGTAATGAAACCAACTGGTCCAAAAATAAGTTTAAATTTTTTTTTTTTTTTTCAGGCGTTGCCTAGTATGTGAAATAATTCGGTCAGATGAATGTCTTCACAACAATAAAGGTTTCAGCTCTTTAACTTCACTGAAATCAACAGATGGAAGTATTGAAGAACATGGATGTTTAAACATATGGCACATAAACCAGCCAATGACAGCCAATCGTAGGGGTAAAATAGTAGTATAATATTTAAAGCGCCAAACATACTCACTAAGTAAGAGTTATTTCTAACATTATTAGCGAAAAATACAATTGTTTGATAATGTTGTCTCATTTTTACTTCATATGTTAATTTGTGTTGCTCTGAGGCGTCTTGAGCGCCATTGGTCTCTAGGAAATACAATAAGATAATTTACATAATTATCTTTTTGTAATATTCTGGAAAATGCCTTTGAAAACGATAACTCTAAATAATTGGCTGAAATGGCAAGTGTAACTTAGTAACAGAGAAGACTACGGATTACAAAACATATTCAGAATAAATATTTATGAGGCATAACTCCGATAAAAAATGTCTTTTGAACTTGACTTCACAAAGTTAAATGTCAATGAAAATTAAAAAACAAAAAGGCTGTGAAAATCTATTTTTAAGATACTTTTTTTACTACAATGGAAATTTTGATGGATGCAGAAAACGAGGAAGATCAAAAAAGACATGGCACTATCAAGTCCATCAAATACTTGAAGATGGACATGTCAAGAGTAGGAATAATCGGCGTAAGTGCATGAGGAGATGTTTGAATGTAAAGGAAACGAGATCCGTATGCAAAGACAGAGTGATGTGGCGTTCTATCCTCTCTGCCTACCCCTACGGGGAAAAAACGTGATGTTTTTTTTGTGTTTGTTTGTTTAAAAAGCTGTATTCTTTATACGCGTCGCACTCCGAGTATAAAAACAAGTTGGACACTACATGATTACAACACCAGGTTTACTAGTATAGAAGAGCTAGCTGTTCCTAGATATTGCAATGAATATGGCAAAAGGACACTGCAATACAGTATACCTAAAATATTTAACATAATACCAAACAATATTAAAAATACTGAGTTAAAAACAGGAGTGAGACGTTTGCTCAAATTATGGTTATTAGAAAAAAGTTTTTTGTATTAGTGATAGTTTTTAGTTTTTCATAATGTAATATGTAATGTTTTTCAAGTAAAATTATTGTTATTGTAGGTTAAGTGTATAATCGATGTAATTTATAAGAATCTGCTGACGAGTTGTATGTATGACAACTCAGCAGGACTTTGATTTAAAACTATTTTGTAAATATTTTTGAAAAAAAAAGAATTTAAGCCTATTTTTAAGACTATTTAATTTAAGACCATTTTGAAAAGAATGAAAAAATATTCTAGGATGATCAGCGGTCTAATTCTGAGTTCGCGCTATCGCAAGTTAACGCTGAAATTAACACGGCCGCGCTTTACTTCGAACAATCCGTATTCTGGGCTGGTATTCCAAACGCTCTTGTGGCCGTACTATCTCGTGTATTTTGTATAAAATCTGTTTTCTCGTGGCACGAGAGTGGTTCAGAATAGCACCCCTGTTAACACGAGCTCGTGATAAACTATCGTGAACTTAGAATCAGACTACTGGTGGGATAATCGGCTGTGGCCTTCTTAAGGAACTTCTCCGCATTTTCTTTAAGAAGAGGAAACCACAGAAAATTCATTCAGGAGAAGCCGGACTATTGACAGGCATCAACAGACCTTCCGTTCCACTTTGAGAGCGTTCGGCATTTTGTGTCCTATTTTTATTTATTCCAACAATTACCTTCACTATTTTTACCATGTATGATATTACCTCACGTGATAATTCCTTATGACTTTTTAATGTTATGATATCTTCCAGGCTTCTTAAACGCGCCTCCAGCTGTATTCTCTCTAAGCTAAAAATAGGACAATGCATCAACAAATGAGGGATGTCTTGGGGTGTCTAATCATCACATGGACAGCTATTGATTTCTGAGAGCTTCAAACGACGAAGATCAGCTATATTGTAATGAGTTAAACGGAAACTATTTCTCTCAGATTAATGTTTGCATGTGTGTATATCGACATTTACTCTCTGTTTTTTTTCATATTGTTGACTGCAACGCCATATTTGATCTATCTTAGATGAATCTAGTAAAGGAATAACGTGTATATTTAGGTAGCACTTTAAAAAACAGCAGAAAGTACTGAAATGTAATGTTATCACATATCACCAATAGGGAAATATCACTTTTTAAAAAAAAAATTAAAGCAATAGGGGTCTATGAAATACTGTCGAGTAAAAAAACTACTTTACTAATTATTATAACTTTGGATTCCCGCGAAAACGGTCATTGCATTGGCTACGCCCCTAATACGTCACAATGCACGTTAATTTTGAACTTTGTTGGTAACCGTTTATTTTTCATAGAACATCGTCACGAATATATCACAATTATCAAGGACAAACATGTCGGGTTTTTCTAGGAACAATTTTTTTTTTTAATATTTTTTTAAGTTTTGTATGAGAACATTTTTCCACAATTTCCATATTGATTTTGAAAATAAAGTTATTTAAAAAAAAATCCATTTCGTATATTTTTATGGTATTTGTAGTATGTGGTATTTCCCTATTACTTATCATGCCGATTATTATTTGGTGTAGTCTGAATGTAGCTTTAGTTTTAATTTTTTTATTTGACGGACTGTAAAAATATTAATTTATATATTTTTCAAAAGAGCAACTGTGTTGTGGATATGGATTAAGTTGTAGTGGAAATACGTCTCCGGCTCGCGATTTTGGAATCACTCGGGCGCTCGTTATTGTTTAGTATTAGCACTGTTCAATTTTGTAACGCCAAAAAATATCCCCTGAGTAGCGCCTACTAACGACACTTAACATAAACATCCTTGTTTTTATTGGAATTTCTTGGCTACGCAGTAAAAACTACTTGTAAAAGAATTTGGTATGTTTCAATTATTACAAGGGTGGATAACGCTCCAGATATCTACATCCGACACTCCAGTTTTTTACGAAGCCACTTCGGGTGAATTCCGAAACGTTCCGAATAGATAATGCGTCGAGTATTTCTCCTGCTCGGAGTCTACGACATTACCCGGTTCTATGAATGAAAATTGACAGAACAGTAAAAGATTATTTAAAAATATATGGTTAGCAATTTATTGACTTCTGGTCATTGCTTACTATGATTTATCTAATTGTTATTCGTTTTTAAATTATTGAATCATAGATTCCTGAGTTTATAGTCATCTAATAAAAAAAACACGGTATCATCAAAGCATGATATTCTCTCTATTATTAATGTTCAATCATTACATATCAGTGGAAATTATTGCTTGATCATTGATTCCAGGGAAAATAATCGTTGTGTAATTTAGCCCTTGATGCGAGCGCGGAGAAGCGGTTTGAAAAAAGGAACAAAATAAAATGGCGCATAATTTTGTTCGCATTTTGAAAAAAAAAGAGGAGATCACGATTTACGCCATGATTCTCGGCATAGTAAACAACCAACGTGATATGTAACTGACTTAATTAATTCTTGTTTTGGTTGATAACGAACAAAAGAATAGGTACCCGCATGTACTTAGATTAACTAGTTCTTGTTTTGTAAAATATTGGGTCTCATCACGATTTTTTAAATTATGAAATAAATTAAATCGATTTTATTTCGTTTATCGATCGCAATAGGGTCTATCCCGTTTTTTTTAATTATTTTTTTTTTAAATAAGCAAAAAATTACAATAGTAACGGTCCAATATTTTTTTGTGTGACGTCGGATAAATTTTCTACAAAGGTTTAAAATATGTAATTTTGAATTACCCGAAAACGAGACGTTTCGCGCCCGATGGGACAAATAGCACATATGACGTTTTCACCCCGTACTTAAACGCGATATTTATTAGAAGCGCAGTCGGCGGGCATGACGTGTGACGTAAAAATGACGTGACGCTAACTGAAGTAATAAGAGAACGGACGCAGCAAACTTCAGTGAATACTGTCACCAAGCGAAGGCGATACGGTTGGCTTGGCCATGTGTTGCGGATGTCTCCTGAGAGCCTTAACTACGCTTGCCTACTTTACTAGGCATCAGGTTCTCGACGTCCTGGACGTCCACTGCTGACTGTTCGTCGGCAGTTTGTCCCAGAACTACGGGACGTGAACCTGACTTAGAAGGATGCACAGGTGCAGGCAGCCGACAGAGATGCTTGGAGGATTTTTGTGGACACCATAGGTATTAACTAGGGAGTGGACATGGAGTTATGAATAATAAAAATGGTTCCCGGCAAGACACATTATGAAAATGACACGGAACGTACGTATTGCCGACTGCGACACGGGACAAATGACTAGTACATGAACACATATTTTTTCCACGAAATGCACGGTTTACCATGAAGATGGCTCCTGCAATGGTGGCCGAAACGTCGAAACGAATCCAACTTACACGGGATCACCCAAAAAGATACGCCAGTGAGCATGGAAACTTACGCACCTATTTAATTTAATTTTAATATGTTGATTAATTATGTTTCACAAAGGTAGTGCTTCAAACATTAAAAATATAATCGTAAAACAATTCGTTATATCACGCTCGTAATTTACAAAATTAATATTTTTCAATTAAATGTTTAATGATAGGTTCGTGCTTAGTTCAACGGTCTGGGCTTCTGTGGAGATAATTGTCCACGGGAAGATGGTAATCTTGATCAGGAATTAAGTATTCAATACGTGACCCTGGTACGTGGAGGTAAACAGAGCAGCCATTAGCTGCTGGGAGAGACAAGAATCCAATTGCATTGCCAAAGCATGATCAAAATACGAAATGTGACAGGTGTTTTGTGCCTAACGCTACTGTATGAGACCTCAACTCTTAAAATTAACATATTACATCCGAAATGAAGAACATTTTAGAGAAGGTAATATAGAAGTGCAGTCATCCACAGGGCTTATGACCTGTCATTGGCTGGTTTAAGTGGCCACTTTACACACTGTGTAAAATTCACCATTCTGCCCATATTCGAACATCTGTATTCCTTCAATTCTTTCATCTGTTGATGTTTGTGAAGTTAAAAAGCTGAAACCTTTATTTATGTGGGTGAGATTCATCTAATTAAATTATTTCACCTACATACTAGGCAACGCCTGAAAATATTATTTTTTCAATTTCTTTACTTCTTCATGAACCAGGTAATTTATCAACAATATTTTGAATTCATCCCAATTTTTGTATATGTTATTATAAACAGCTCTCCAGGGAGTTGAATCCGGTCCTAGTCTACAAAAATTTGGACAAAATCAAAATTTTGTTGATAACTCTTAAAAGACTGCTACAAAATTCCTTTACACACGGTGATGTAACATCGTGTTACGTCAAGCGAAAAATGGAATATTCCAAAGTTGAGACATTTGTTTCAATATTATTTATCATATTATACGTAAAATTACATCAGCATCATTATTCCCTTTCTGCAACTTATGGTGCATAGGACATTGCATTGATACACAGATCGCAGCGTATTTTGATCATTTTTGTTTCATGAGGGTGAGATAATCAGTCTTACGCTTCAGGTACCAGTCCAAGGTCGATGAAATATTCTGGTGTATTAACACTTTTTAAAATGATTTTTTCGTATCAACCGCCAAACCGTAGGCAAACGCGCTGACCATTACACCACGAAGCGACCAATGTCTAATACGTTTATTTATTTTTCTTATTTATTGATTACTGTATTTTTTTTTTATTATATTGAAAACATATTATACATAATTATATACAATATTCCCAAGGAGTTTTTTTTAAAAAAACTCATTTAGGGACATACAGATAATAATTTTTTTAGAGACGTTTTTAAATTTTAAACTATAATATTATTTAACAAAAGCAGAAAAATTAAAATTATGATATACTACAAATTAAAAAGGGTATGAAAAATACTTGAAAATAACAGAATAAACAGAATACTAGGCATGGAAATAAATTCAAAATAATGTTTACATTATGCAATCTGGGAAAGAAAATTGAAAAAGTTTAAAAATTACATGGATGTATATATACATACTGAACTAGTACAAAATAAAATCTTTTTTTTTAATTAACAAAATATGCGCACACCCAATACAGGTTAATTTTTTTTATCAAAAACGTTGAAAAAATTGAAATTATGTATACAAGCCAAAAAAAGTATATAAAAAGAAAAAAACACAAATAACATTTAAATAGTATTAAAAATTACATATACAAGCAAAAACGGTGAAATATTAAAAGGTATATGTTCAAGATGCGCATTCTCTATAAACTAACATTATTTATTCAAAGTACTTCTGGAAAAAATAATTCTTCAATTCGCACGTCCTGTTTCTATATTTTGAAATAGGTACTTTAAATTTTTGTGGCAATTTATTAAATTCCTTGAAACCTATGTATGATTTTTTAAACTGTCTTAGAACGGGATAAATAACCCTAGTTAGACATTCATAGCAATTTTGCATAAATGTATTATACACGGAACATTCCTGACGGTAAGCTTTAAAAAAAATCCTAAATTTTTTTTCCAAAAAGTTTTTTTTTTAAATATATTTTTTTTATGATCTCAAAATGTAGTAAATCCTTAATTTCTCGGACAAGCAGTTGAAATGAAATATTTATCTAAAAGACGATGTCACACTAGAATATTTCTTAGTCCCTGGACTGGTACCTGAAGCGTAAGACTGATCACATTACCTTCATGTAACGAAATTGATCGAGATACCCTGCGATTGGTGTACGGATCCAGTGCCCAATGCACCATTAGGTGCGGAAAGGAAATGATGATGATGATAAGACATAGTGAAACACATATACTAAAAAATATATTTAAAAACCCTGTAAAATACGAAGTAAAAATAAAATATATAGTAGTAAAAAATACAATTAAAAAAAATTGTTTTTACGTAGAATATTTTTTTTTTCAAATCGAGAAAAAAGTATTGTAAAAGTACTGTTCAATGATTCCTTTTCCATAATGCATAAAAATTATAATGAAATTCAGGCCAGTTATAGGCAACGCAGACAGAAGGTGTCAAAAATGCTTACTTTCATCAACTTGTAATTTTCTTTTTAAAAAATCTTCGCTTGTAATAAAAAAATAATAAAACCAAACAACATCTTAACCTACGACCTTCATCATTTTTTAAAACCGTTGGTCCTCAATTTTAAATTTGGGAAAAAATGAACACAACTTATGTTAACACCTAATACGAGGGACGAGGTTGTCAATTTTTTTAAAGTACGAAATTAGCAAAAATTTACAAATCTGCTTTCCTTCCATACTCTGTTACTTTTATTTGATTTTTATATATATTGATAATTTTTATGTTTTTCTTATTATGTATTTTTGTATAATTTAATTTAGTTCGTACTGTTATTTGGCATATGATTTATTGCTCCTATTCCTTATATTTCTTACTATAATTGAGTGAATTTCTAGAAAACATAACTCAATAAGGCTTTTATATATATATATATATATATATATATTCTTTTTCTGTTGATTTAAATCATGCTCTTATTTTGTGTTATTTTTTTTTAATACTACTATATTTTACTATAATTTTGTTGATTTTAATGATACCACTATTTTGTATATTTGATTATGTGTGATTCTTAATTTGTATAATTTATATTTTAAAAACTATTTCTGAATATCTTTTTTTCATTGTATTCTTTGGAATTTGATTATTTATTACATTTACCTTTTTTTCTAGATTGTGATTCTATGTCATTATAATTTGATCTAAATTATTTTACTATGTATTTTTATTGTTATTTATTGTGGCTTGACACGGGCATAGCCTAAAAAGTCTTAATAAGTTCATAAATATTTAATTTTGTAGTTTTGAATGAATAAATAAATAAAAATAAAATAAATAAATACATTAATTTCATGGCTTGTATATATATTTTTAAAATATACAAAGGATACTTATGGATAAAAACTACGAGTTTTCGCTGCCTGATCGTGAAATGACATGAGTGTAGAAACCAGAGTATAAATAATAAAATGTACGGAACACATATCTTCAATACATGTTAATGATTCAACCTGTTTCAGCCTTGAACCCATTGTTAGTTCAAAGTAGGTAATAAGAATCATGATTTATTTCTTTCAGCTTATATATAAGTATACGTAGGTACTCGTACATACGTATTATGGAGTAAAGCAAATGGCCGGCTGGCAGATTAGCGTATCGGGAAAAGTTTATTGCCATACTATTATTTCTAATCTGGAAGCTTTAGTGGGGGTCATCGGGTTATGCCACTAATACTTCTAAATTCAGATTCCATATTCTTCATCCTTTAATGTTGTATAACATAATGTATTTTATGAAGTTTATATGTGCAAGGCTGATCTCCTCATTAAAATACTGTTGCTATTTTTAATTAATTTGATTTTTCGTGTATGTATCTTTTGATACATATTTTGTTTTTCAGTACAAATTTTTGACCAACTTTTATTTATTTAGCACTTTATATGCATACACAATTTATATACATATAAGGGTGTGCATATTGCCTTAACGCAATTTCTTCCTACCTACCCAAACCGTACAGTTAGAGAAAATTACACGTACATGGACCCATTCTGGGTAATTATGCAGAATCTTACAATTAAAAAAAATAAATAAAAATGAACTAAAAATTTACACTTTACTATAAAGAGAAGAGAGGAAAAAGGAAAAATAAGTAAATAAGTAGGAGAAAGGAACAATTCAAACATTTAGATAGTGACATTTCAATCTTGTTTTAAATGTAAATAAAGGCGGGAAGTGTAACATTAGTGGGTAGATTATTCCACAATCAAGCAGCTTCTACTGAGAAAGAGTAGACAAGAAATTAGAGCGGTGAAGGGGTATTAAAAGGGTTCTCTCTTTACTAGAGCGCAGAGATAATCCATGTTGTGATAGAGGTTGGAAGAGCTCTGCCAGATAAACAGGCGAGGGAAATTCTTCTTTTGATCAGACAGTTTTTTCGGTTGGCTGGAAGGCATTTATTTTCACAATATGTCCACCAAAGTACAAATTCTTTGTACTTGAAGTTTTAAATAAATAAATAAAAACATAAATTCTATTAATTTTTTAATTCAAATTTTTAAATACATAAAATACCTTCTTTATTTACCACAACAAGCGAAGGTTCTGGCAGGAGGGCCTCGCAAAAGGCCCAATTACAGAACAAAACACCCTGGCTTGAGAAAAATCACATTTAATTCGGGGGCCGTCAAACATCCAATGCCTCACTTAATGTGTTTTTTTTTAACAGAATTGAAAAAGTATTGAAGTATATTTTTTTTTTTTCTTCTTCTTCTAGTACCTTGTCGGGTCCCCCCGACGTTGGCGATCACTACAGCGCAAGCATATGAATCTGTCCTGCGCTCATTTTACATTTCGCAGCCAAGACGACTGCTTATTGATGTACTAGCCATAGTGATTCCTGGGAAAAGATGACCAGAGTGGTTTTCCGTTGCCTTCTCTGGTAGATTTTCTGTCGGGGATACCTTTCCTTAGCTGGTTGGTTTTGGTTTTGAGGCGCCCAAAACTCGCCTTTCATCCTCTCCTTATCTGCTGCGATCACACCGTTATGCGTGTGATCCCATTGCCCAGGTTCACAACGTGGACGCTAACGAGTTGGACTAGTCAGTATTGTTACCGGTGGAATGCAACTGAGCGTTCGCAGCATTTTATAGAATCACACCCTCACTGCGACCCTACTGAAAGTTCGAAGTTTTTTTAAAGAGATAAATTGTATTTCAATAATTTAAACTATACACTACACATAATAACTAAATAAGGTAGTATCTTTAATGATTAGAATAGTACAGGCAATAAGAACAATAACACACATAGGACACAAAATGCCGTAATCTATTCAAGTGAAACGGAAGGCCTACTGATGTATTTTAATAGTCCGGCGTTTTTTGGATGAGTTTTCTGTGGTTTTCTCTTCATTAAGAAAATGCGGAGAAGTTCCTGTAAAGGTCTACAGCCGATATTCCCTCCCTTTCCCAACACTCCTTAGATATAGATAGACAGGAAACAAAATCCACTAGTGAAATATAAACCATGTAAATTATAAGCAAGGTCAATAATACTCACTCAATAACTCCCATATAAAAAATATTTTTACAAAGCCTATAAATAAACCCTATAAATATAAAAGAAACAAAACACGCAACCAGTTCTACAAGAATACCTCCTCCCTTAGTAAAGCGCACGCGCGCACCCCCGTGTGCAGTTTACCTCGCCCGAGGCACAAGTAGGCCGGTCTTCATGGAAAACTTGCATTCTAGGTGCAAGGACCTGCAAGCTGCACAAACGCATCAGAATCCTTACAATAACAAACAGTTAAAGGACGCGGACCTTTATTATATCGTAAAACCATTACATGTACTTTTATTCGTATTACAAGTTCAATAATGAACATAAATGTAGGTAAATAATAATGATATGATTTTTATGTTTATCAGATGAAATTTATTTATTTACAAAACGTTTAAATAAGGAAGTTCATTGCTACGGGGAATTGAATATAAAAATGGTTTTCTTGAAATAGTATGAAACAAATAATGAAAATGAACTACTTTGAACTAAGTCACAATTTTTTTGAATTAGCCAATGATAAAATGTAGTGATAAATATCCATTTTCCGGAAACCGAATCATCAATCAAAAGAACTCACCGACTAGATCTTGTAATGTCACGACGGAGTAATTTCAAAATTATAAAACTTTTAAAAATCATAACGATGATGATACGATACATAAAAATATATTTTTAAAATTGTTACTTAGTTCGATAGTCTTTCATATGTTCATACGACTACATACAAAACAATACAAATAAAAAAAAATTAAAAAAAACATCTGAGCTTCCTCATGTAACGATAAAACAATGTTTTAATAATTTTTTTTTTTTTTTTCAAATAAAAAAAATATTTGCGTTTTCAACTGCAGCCTATCTGAATCAATTTCATTACATAAAAGGTAAGGTGATCAGTCTTACGCTTTGTGTACTAGTCCAGGGACAAAACATATTGCCGTGTGAAACCTTCTATATGTTTATAAAAATAAACTGTTATTTTTATTTTGGGGTCATTTGGACAATTTGTAATTGATGAACTGACAGAAAATGGAAATTAAGTTATCGTAGATTGAAGATTGAACCTTGGACCTCTGATACCTCCGCAATACTCTACCACAAGCCGATTTATATAAATATATATATATTTGCGTACATATTGTTTTTAAAAAATAAATATTTTAATTTCCCACAAGTTGTTAATAGCTTGTGCTAGGAAAATTGTATTTCTAGCTTTGGAAGAGTGGGATTTGAAAATCGGACATTTTAACTGAGTTAATAGGGAAACCACAACCCGGATCAAAACATGTTCTGGTTCGAGTCTTCTTTCTCAAAAATAGTCTGCATCTCTTAAAATATCTACGCGGTTCTACGTGCAAAGGAAAATTAAGTAAAACAAAAATCAGACAATTGTTTAGCCATATTAGGGCATTTTCAAATTAATGAAATTTTATAGTTGTTTTTTGTTTAAAAAAATAAATTAAACGAAATCAGTTGACTCAAATTAGTTTTTAGTTTTAATATTTAAATTATAATATAGAGTTCTACAAAACAAATATTTGATAATATAATATATTGAATATTATCTTATCAATGTTTTCGCTACACGACTATTTAGTCACAATTGTCATTGTTGCTGTTTCAGATCCGTGTGTATTTTGATTCAAGTGTCAAGCCATTGTTTTGATTTCTACAATCCCAGACGTCACTTCCTTCCCCGGCGTCAAGTCAAGAAAAAACGGTACTTTTTGTAACATATTGTAACAAACAAGAGACGAAAAACCGCTTCAAAAACTTTAAAATCGATCTAAGATAACGTGTCCGAATTAATTCAAATAACGTAAAGTGCTAATTAAACGATGGGGTGCTATCCTGGAACAAGTTCAAAAGGTAGGAAAATGTGAGTCCTTATCCCTTTCATTTGATTTCTGGATTGACATAAAAAGGATTGAAAACCAAGCGAACATACACTAATTTTCTTCGCACACGTTTTGGGAAAAGACAGCCTCGTTTTCTGTCCCAAGGAATCGAAGAAATAACGAAACCATTAACTTGTACCCATCTACCAGGGCATTGGGCAACCAGTTTGTTACATGCGGGTAGAAAAATCAGTCTAACGACTCAAATAGCAGTACATACAATAAGAATAAATATTGATGCGAATGAACTACGTAAATTTATAAATAAATAAAACTTTCAACAGTCAATCTTGTCACGAATCGAACCCGGATCGTCACATAAATAAATGATTAATCAATTTAATCGAAAGACCAAATCTTCTGAGTATGAATAAAATAAGGGATTGTATTACTTATATGCGTCGCCGTTCAGGCAAAAGTCACTAACTCTAAGTTTTGAGTTGAATGTGCCGTTCAAAACGTAAAATTATGTTCTAAAGAACCACTTAAAAGTGGCAAAAGTTACCAAGGTTAATTAGTTTAAAAAATGGTTCAAATCTCAATATTTTTTTTAAAAAGTTTTTTGTTAACTTTTTATTTGTATTGTATTTTATATTGGATTAAATAAATAAATAAATTTAAAAATAAAACTATTCGGTGCAAAAATTAAAATTAAATTAAATCAGTTATTTTGAAAAGTTTGTATATCTAATACCAACGTATTAACATAAATGGAAATAATTTAAAAGTAATTAAAAGGTAAAAGTTAAAATAAAGAAAATTTAAAAAAAATATGGCAAAATGCAAAAAAAAACATTTTCAAAAATAAAAATCACATTTTTTAAATGGATTAAAAAAAAACAATTAGAAGTAACTTTAAAAGAATGAAAAGATCTTCACAAATAGTGACACATAATTGTAAGAACAGCAATATATAAGTTTTAGAAACAATTCTAAAAGTAGTTAAAAAGTATAAAAAAATGTCAAGCGTAGCTAAAAAAAAGAAAAAATAGCTGAGAAAAATTATAAAACACAAAGCAATAAACATGTTTAAAAATAAAGTTTACATTTGAAGCACTAACTCTGTGGTTATTCATTATAATAAAATAAATAAAACAACTTTGTTTTTAACCACTAATTTTTATTTTTCACCGACCGAATTACGTAAACCTTGAAGAAGAAGCTTATTTGCTTTGAAACCGGTAGGTGAAAAATAAAAATTAGTGGTTAAAAACAAAGTTGTTTTATTTATTTTATTTTATGTTTAAAAATGTTTCTTTATCTAAAATATATTTTTAACCACAAAATATAATAATTATTCATAATATTTTCTTACCGTCACTAACAATTTTGTTTCTTAAGTCACACTAACCTAATTTTCGCCACCTTACCACACTTAAAACCTTTCAGATGGAATCTATAAAAAAGACACGAGAAAATAATGCTGTATACATAAATTTTCCAAAACGCAAAAATCTGATTTATCCTAGTTTTCCAAGCATTCAAATTGCGATTTCTAAATACGGTGTTTTTTGGGTTAGCGACTTTTGGCCGAACGGCGACGTATAAATATTTTCAAGTGTTTCAATAAATATTTACGATGCACCAAACACGAGAAATAATATTTATTTCTTTATTATATTATTCAATAACAGGAATCACCGTATTCAATGGGTGCATAAAAGGCGCGTCACGAAGTCAACAGCATTACATAAATAAAGAAAAATAAATATATTCTTCTCATGCATTAAACATGAAAATTGCGCAACAGGACAGAAATATGCGCCTCGGGTAAAGCGGTCGACTGCTTTACCGACCCGTCAGAATCTCCCTTTACCGACGTATCGATCAAGCCCTTCATTATCGACGGATCAAGGGAAATTATGACGGCAAGTGGTTGAAGTTTCAAGGACACGGGGTGAAACAACTTTATAGAGAAAATATTACGTAAAATTAAAACGATATTATAAATAAGTTATTTAACCGGTTAGATTGGTTTTACTAGGAATAATCGATGTGAATACAGTACTATTGAGTTACAAGACATACATTCTTAAGGGCCTTTACATGTGGACAATAAAATAGATATTACACTATTGTCTTGTCCCAGCTCCGTGAACAGCCTCGACCAACACGATGCGCGATGAGACAATATGAATATTCAGCCGCAGCTCACATGCGAGCACTGAGAAAATGAATACATGTCGGCGTTTATTTCGAGCGAGTTCATGAAAAATATTTTTAATTTTATGCCAAGATGTATTGGAATTGTTAAAGGACGAACTAAATAATAAAAATATTTTTTTCTGCGGCCAATTTCGACAGAAGTTTTTTTCGGGAGCGACACGTTCACGTCAAGCAAATCGCTATTGTCACAAGGTCCAGTCCGTACATGCTTAAACGATGACAATGCGGCTGCGCGCGGTTAAGGGAGTAATCATTGTTTCTCGAAGATAACCTGCCCGTCTATCTCAGTGGCGATGTCTCAGGACAATGCTGTCACTGCAACAATGCGACTCCAGTCAGTAAAATATTTTTTGCTGCAAAATATAACATGACGTGACACAAAATTATCTTATATTTGTGTATATTGTTCACGGTCTGGCGACATTACGGGGCCACTTCACGCATGCGCGCAGGTGGTATATCGGGTAGAGAGGGGACTTTTGGACATAGGACGATGTATAATAACTTGGTTCTATGCGCGTTCTGGTATATTATCATTATATGCCTCAAAGATTTGTCAAAGTCATATTGTCATCGTTATAAGTCATATAAAGAGCTTAATAGGGCCAGAGCCATACAGGACAGATTGAAGTGGCAGGGCAGATGCAGAGCATTACGGCAAAACCAGTGCATCTTTGAGAAATGAAACGAGAAAGGGTAAATAAGTTTTTACATTTTTTTTAAATAGCTATGCTAAAGGCCCTTATTTTCAATCTAGCAAAATAGTTTACCGTTTAATTCAGTTTCACATGATGATTTTTGTGGTTTTCTTAAATTTTCACCAAATAAACACACATGAAAAAAACATAACAACTGAAATAAGATTTTCTTTTTCTGCATAGAGAACTACAGTATGAAATTCATGCTCTGTCCAATAGAGTTTAATATCGCGCTTTTTTCATAAGGATCTATGAAATACTATTTTTAATTCTCGCGAAAACGGTTCATTGTATTGGCCACGCCTCTAATACATCACGATTCGGTTAAATTTTGAACTTTGTTTGCGACCGTTTAAATTTCAATGGAAAATCCTCACGAACCTTGACTTCACACTAATCAAAGCCAAACATGTCGCGTTTTTGTGGGGACATATTTTTTTACAATTTTATTTTAAAAGTTATGTATGAAAACATTTCTCATCAGTATCCATATTGATTTTGAAAACACAGTAAATCTTTCTAAATCCATTTCACATATTTTTATCGGTATTCGTATTAGGTATGTGATATTTCTTATTGTAACAGTCAAAATAATAACTGTAAAACTGATAATTAACAATTCCTTGTATTTTTTAGTTATTAGAGTACGCTATCAGTATTATCAGTATCAAAAATTAATGCGGCAGCTTTTAGATTTTTATTGGTAAACATAAAAATGTGAGCATAAGCAGAAATGCAATTTAAAAGGTAATTGTAAATTGAAACTTCATTTGCGTTTGCAGTAGGCACTAAACTATGGTCTTTTGTAGTTTTATCAGAACATATCAGTTATAGTGGGCGTTGAATTATTCCTAAGAAGAAACGCAATTACAAGCTCATAAGTTTCTCATGTACGAGTATATAGGGTTTTGTAATTACTCTTATCAGAAATCCACACGTTTATTCGCTTTCAGGGTTGACGAAACGACAAGTTAAAAATATGCAAGTGATATAACTTATATCTATAATACTGAGAAGTGGAGAATCCTTCAATATTTATTGAGGAATAATAGAATGCAATTCGTGCATGTTTACAAAAGGTCGCATCCCATGTTTTAGTGATTTCCATACCGTTTTTTAACCTTTATTTTCAAAATACTTACTAAACGTACCACTCCAATATGCGCCGATGAACGTGGCCTAATATAATAATAATAATTCGTTTGTATAAATTGAATTTTTATTTTGTCTTATCGTTATAAATATTAAGTTTATATTTGAAGCACTAACTTTGTGTAACATCATAATAAAATAAATAAACCAACTTTGTTTTTAACCACTAATTTTTTTACCATTCTTTTTTCTACCGACCGGTTTCAAAGCAAACAAGCTTCTTCGTCATACAATATTTATTTTAGTCCTCTCCTGTATAACTTCGAAAATATTGATATCAAATTACCACCCGTGTAAGGAAAAGACGACATGATTTATTGGGTCCACGTGTAGTATTTAGTGAACATGATAAAAATAAAAAAGGAATCAATTCATTAGTTACGTAAACCTTGACGAAGAAGCTTGTTTGCTTTGAAACCGGTCAGTGGAAAAAAAAATTATTTTGTTTAAATTAGTGGTTAAAAGCAAAGTTGTTTTGTTTATTTTATTAACTTATCGTCATTTAATTTTATTTATTTTTTATCTTGTTTTAATTGCATTTTTCAGCACTTGCTATTTTTTCCTTAAAAGCATTCAATCCATAATATGTAAAATACAGAAATAGCTGTAAACAAGTTATCAGGAAAACAAAAGAGGTGAATTGTAAAAACCTTCTGAATAATCAAATACCTAAACTGAATTAGAATTTTTTTAAGTGGAGTAATCTCTCTCTCTTCAATCCGTGCCTCATGTCTGAGGATGGTGATTACGCCTGACTCCAGGCATGGCTCGTCTGAGGACAGTCTCCCTCCATCTGGAACGGTCTTGTGCTCGGCATTCGTCAGTGATGATTCTGATAATTCAGTGACTGTGCCGCGCCACCTTGTCAGTTGACGTCCACGCGACCTTGTCCCTTTGACAATTCCCAGGAGAATAGTTTTTTTCAAACAATTAGAGTTTCCCCTGGAAATATGCCCTGGAGTAATCTAAATACTATACGTTGAATAATTTGAAATTGTATTCTTCAACGTTTTGTACTATAACATTTTTCTATTTCTTCTAAAACTATTTTTATTTATGGGAAACATATTCGATGAACATCCTTAAAAGGTATTTTGCCGCAACAAATCTGTTTCTTAGAACATGCATTTGCCAACATACTAATATTTCTGGCTTGCCAAACCCTTCATATATTGAACCTACTCCTAGTACAAGCAAAATTTGTCAGAGTGATTTGTGTGCCATTTTGCATAATATAAATAAAATATGTATGTTTATTCTTTTATTTTTTTTATTTTTTTTTAAGCTTTAAATAATTTTAATCTATTTTATTAGTTTATGATGCAGATTTCGAATACTTTTTTTTCATATTTAAGCATCAAAACCGTAATACATTAATTATTTGATATGTACACAATATTACATCTGCACTATCTTATTTGATTATAACTAATACTTACGTCCGAGCACCCGATGACAATCTCTTAGTTGAAAGTTTATCGGGACGAAGATTTTTTTAGGTTTTATTTTGTTTAAAAAAATTTAAGTTTGGATAAATTTCTACATTTTTTTTAAAATTATTATTTTTAATTGAAAATATATTATACATAATTTCATACAATATTCCTAAGAGTTTTTGTAAAAAAACTCATTTAGGGACATGTAGATAACAATATTTACAAAATTAGAATGGAAATTATGATTCACTACAAATTAAAAGAATATGAAAAAGAATTTAAAATGATGTATGCATTATACAGTCTATAGAAAAAAAAAATCTAATGAAAAGTTTAAAAATTACATGTGCGAATTACAAGAATTAAAAAGTTTTAGAAATATACAAAGAAAAATTTGTGTACCTAAGACAGACCAAATAAGCACGAAAAGCGTATTAAAATTATATATACATAATACAAGCTAAAAGAGTATTTTTTTATTTATTAATTACATTATACATACATTTGTTAAGGACAGAGACACAGTTTAAAGCGACACAATCAGGAACGACCCATGTCTGTGAACTTGCTCCGACTCGCTAGAAAATCCGTGTTGAGTCGGGGCACTTGTAATGCATTCATAACCATACATTCACACACATATATACATATATATTCGCACATACATATTTACATTATATTTTATACATTCATATACATATATATTAAGTTTATACACATCATTGATACTTTATACATTATTACATTTTACATTTATAAAGTATGCAAAAGCATGAAAATCTATTTAAAGGTATTTAAAAATATATTGTATACATGTACATATATAAAAAATAAAACGTATTTCTGGAATTTAAACGATTCGGTGTACCTAATAAATTCATTATAACGTTTTGTTTCAGTTTTGGTTATTCTGCTATCAGCCCTTCATGCGATATACCTACATAATATCGTACCTCTGGCCATCTTGTAGTTTAATTATTTCCAGTTTATATATAATAATGGCTCAGGTGGGTAATTGTTCTGACCAATGGAATGAAAACCATAACAGGCGCCTATCCCAGGAGATGGATGCTTGACTATCGACAATTAAGATTGCGTAATGCTAATGCAAAAGATTGCGCAACTGTCATTATGTAAAAAAGATCAGGTGAGTTTTTCCAACATTTGCACTTAATTAACTCCGAACAAGATGATTGAGGTGGATGCACTGTAATACGTCTATGGGCGGGTGGAATAGTCACAGTCAATTTTTTCAATTTCTTTTTTATTTTCTCATCTTTTAGTGTGCAAATATATTCACACGTGTTCCAAAACACGAAAGCCAAATAACGTTTTTAAGGAAAATAATATTACCAAAAACAACAACAAGCCATCTCGCCGTTTCCCCGTGAGGGTAGGCATAGACAGTAGAACGCCACATCACTTTATCTTTGCATACATATCTCGCTTCCTCTACATTCATGCGTCTTCTAGTGAATGCGCGCCGATTATTCCGACTTTTGACATGTCCATCTTCAAGTATTTGTTGGATTTGTTGTCTGTCTTTCTCGGTCTTCCTCTATTTCTGCATCTATCAACATTCGCATTGCAAATATTCTTAGCCATTCGCTGTACATGCCCAAATCAGCGCAGAGCTCCTTTCTTGATTTGGTCGATAGTGCTTATCTCAGCCTTACATAATGTACGAATCTCAACATGTGTGCATCTATCGTACAGAGTTCTACCACACACTCGCCTGAAAGATCGCATTTCGACAGCATTCAGCCTACTTTAATCTCTGTTTTTCCAAGTCCATACTTCGCTCCAATACATCAAGGTCGGGACCAGGACTCCATTGTGAACTGTTAATTTTGCCTTTTGCGACAAACATTTATTTGCCAAGGTCATTTAAGTGCAACGTTCACTCTGTTCCCGGCACTCATCCTCCTTTCAATATCTTTCTCAGTCGTTTCATCCCTAGTAAGTATACGTCTCAGATGTGTAGGGATTGGGGTATTTTTCAATAATGTTTTAATTTTTTCCAAATATTTGCACTGGCTAGATTTACTCCCTATGAAGTTATTCAGAACGTTGCAACAGAGTAAAAATATTTTTGAGATGGGAATATGGATGTTTAGGAATTTACAGGGCTTATGAACTGTAGTTGGCTGGTTTAAGTGGCTACGTTACACACTGCAACGTTCACCATTCTGCCTATCTTTAAACATCCACATTTCCTCAACTCTTCCATCTGTTGACTTTTGTGAAGTAAAAGAGCTGAACCAATTCACCTACTAGGCAACGCCTGAAAACAATTTTCCAATTTTTATGCTTCTTATTATACCAGTTAGTAGATTCAACAATATTTTGAGTACGTCCAAATGGTTTTTTCTCTCTTGCAACAAATTTAAAGGGATATTTTTCGTTGCTGTTTATCGAATTTTTTCAATTTAAGAGATTACTTTATCTCTAGATATAATATAGCTGAATGATGAGACACTTATAATAAAACTCTGTTTATTACTGTACAGTCTCAATCAACTCTTACATAAATATTAAGTCATTAATGGCCCGGCCATCTACGTGTTTTTAGCGAATAAATGAATATAATATATTAAAAACAACCTACACAAAAATCTTGAATTAATTGTTGGTAGAGAAGTCATAATATGTTTTCTCATTGTTTGAGTAATCTCTGGGATGCTGCAAAACATCTTTCGTATGTCGCCAACGGCAATGCCAGGACAATGCGCTCATCGTGTATCTCGGGGGTCCGGGTTCTGTGCTCTGTGGAGTCCGGTTTTATCTCTTTCGGGGTCGTTAGCCGATAGAGAATATAAAAAGTCTCTCTACGAAAGGAAACGTTGTTTGCGATGGCAAAAAACAAGGGTCGGAAAGTAGGATGCGTAAGTGCAAAATCAGTCACGTTTTCATTTTTATCTTAATGTTATTGATTTCCTAATAAGTTAGTTTTAATAAGTATTGCTGGAGCAACTTTTAACATGATGCATGTTTTCTGGAACTCTAGTCTATACTCGGTCAAAACGAAATAACGATTATTCAACTCTTGTATAATGCCTGTACTCCTATATGGGAGTGAATCTTGGCATCTTAACAAAGCGCAGAACACCAAACTTCTGAGTTTTGAGAGTAAGTGCTTGAGGCGAATATCAGCTATAAGGTGGTTTGATTTTATAAGTCCGAGAACGGACGCAGCAGCCTTGTATAACGAGCGTATTGAGGATGCGGCGGTGGTGGCTTGGACACGTGCTGCGCATGCCTCAGGAGAACCTAAACCCATGTTTCCTCTCCTTTAAACCTGCGGGCTCACGCCGTCCTGGAAGGCCATCAATGACGATCTTTTGACATTATTCGGTGAAACTAAGGAGCGCTGAATTGACGTGGAAAGAGCTAAAAATGCTGGCTTGCGATAGGGTCTCCTGGAGGCAACTGGTGATGTCCACATGCTCCACTTAGGAGTGAATGTGAAAAAGAAGAAAAATAAGAATAAGTTAGTATGAAGACTATACAAAATATTATGTTTTTGCTCTTCAGTTATAATGAATGTAGCAATATGTAGCATAGTTCCTAGAATATATATCGTGATTGGTAAACCACTCACATTCGAAACAATGGTAATCGGTATGAGCACGAAGACATATTGGCATGTTTAAACAAAAATCTTACCGAATGGTTAAGCTTATAAGTTATTTAAACAACACGAATGGTTGCTTACTTCTGCAATGGAGTAAACAGGAGAGCGGGGTGTAGCTAGCTCTGCGTATTATTGTGGGCGCAAATTCAGAACTTGTGGGACCCCCGAGTTCATCAACCCAATGAATTGTATCAAAAACAACTAAATGGATTGTCCAACATGATCTCTTATATAATTTGCCAGTCCAAATTATTGGGCCCCGATGTAACTGTACACCTTGCTTCAGGCGATAATGAACTAAATTTGTTGACATGTGGGAGTAAACCAAATTAGGAGGTGAAATATAGTGGCAAATTCTGAATTTATGATAGCCTGATTTATCCGGCGTAATAGTTGCAGTATATAAAAAACTAATTTGAATCGAAAAAACATTACTTTCGTGATTCTCAATATCAAAGACTACAAAAGATTTATATGCGAATCGTATTGTGGTATTTTTTTTCGAGCTAAAAGTTCTGAACATATATGACAGACTATCCTTCTTCTATTAAAAGCGTGTCCTCTAGTTTTTCAAACGCATCGCCAGAAGAGACGAGTATAGATCTGAAAAAATAATGGTCGTGGGAGGGTCGAAGGAAGTAGAGGGAGAGTAAGATCCCTAACTAGATGGACTGACCAAATCAAAATTATCACAGGAACATCAGGGCTGTGTCGGGCGAGATAGAGAACAACAATCCATAAGGTTTTGAAGACAAAGAGGAAAGATGGCCACGACCTTTAGCAGTAAGCGTAAACGAAGCAAATTGTGTATGTTTCGTAACTTTTAGGCATGTATTTTGTACGGAAATTAGAATGAAAATAGTCAATATTTGTCAACTCAATGATGCAGCGTTTAAGGTTAGATGATGTTCCATCTTCAAGTACCATTTCAGGGCCTAAAAGAAAGATATTCGTATGATATAATTAAGAGATGGTAAGAGATGCATTGAAATGTTTGTCCATTTTATTTAATGAGTAATTGGTCAATTTTCTTAACCCCAAAATTTTATGTAAACATGTACTGCAATTATGGCGTAAAAGTTTTGAGATGACCATAGCAACACATTTTTTTCAAGCCACTTAGATTTGGGCGCAGTTAAGAAATGCCGTAGTGATAAATCACGTTTGTCTGTGTCCGGATAGATGAAAAATCTATTTTCTTAATGAAATACAACTAGTATCCTAGACTAGTGTTTTTGACCCAATCGATTAATATTTATTGACTTCGAGGTTAGTTTGATAACGTCCTTGTGAGGCCATACTGTCACGAAAATGTATAACATAAACATAAAGAAGAACAAAAACGTGCATGTTTTTTATTAATACTTAAAAATATTTATATTTAGAAAAAAATCAAATATTTTAAGTAGTGATAAATTAAAATACAAAGATTTCTTTTCACTAAAGCTTATTACCGCAAATCGATTTTTTTTTTATTGTTTAGCACAGAACAGCATTATCCCAACTATTCCATAGTTGACAATTTGCATGATAAAATATTTGGTCAAAACTTATTTACACTTCATCTCGTAATTTCCAAAGAAAAAAAACATATTTTCCTCAAAGAATCCTTTATGGCTCTCACCTAGGACCATTGTTATTCATATTATGCCTGAACGACATTGGTGATTATTTAAAAAAAATAATGATTACTTTTTGCTGATGCTGAATTATTCAAAAATATATCGTCTCCGCACGATGTTTTAGATTTCAAGTCATTCAGTCAAGGACTTGGGATTAAAATTGGACCAAAAAAATCGTTTTGTAAGCCATACTGATAGTATTTTTCAAAGAGCAAATAAATCGCTATGGTTTATTATTTGAATGTCAAAACCATTGAATAACGTAAATGTTTTATTAAGATTATATCATTCATATGCGCGCAGTCTGCTTCAATTCAGTTCAATTTTATGGAATTCTGTTTATGATTGCCACACAAAAATAATTGAAAACACACGAAATTAACTTATTAGCATTCGACTTACAGAACAAAAAATAATCCAACTTTGTTTTTAACCACTAATTTCGTCATAAGTGGTAAAAAACAAAGATGTTTTCTTTATTTTTTATAATGAATAACCACAAAGTTAGTGCTTCAAATATAAACTTTATATTAAAAAACAATCCATTTCAAAACGATTATTATTATTATAGTTGGATAATTTGCAAAGCGCCATTTTTGTAAAAATCACTTCAAGGTTGCGGTACAAAAAATAAATATCCTAGCACGTCTTGCGCCTACAGAGCTCATTCACGATTGGGATTCTTATCCCAAGTTTTTAATTATGATCTATTTCAATTATAACAGATAGGAGCTAGATTACAGCACGTCTCGCAGCTACAGAGCGCATGGACGGTAAGTAATCTAACCCTATCTACGTTATGTTGTAACTTGACAGTAAAGTTTAGTGTTTAAATGATACCAAAAAAAAAAACATTTTTAAAAACAGGGGTTATATTATAACGAGTTTTGCAGCTACTGAGCGCATAGACTGTTGAAATTCTAGACCCCATTTACAAAATGTAGCTACATAAAAAAATCTGCTTCAAAAAATTCTTCTCACGAAATTTTCTAAAGCAGGTAAAATCAGAAATTAAAAATAAAATAAATAAATTCAATTAAATTTATTGTAAAAAAAAAAATTATAACCAAGTTCCTCTAAACACTTATGCAATTTAGAATACCCAGATTCAATAACAAATTAACATTCCATTTTTTAAACTTATTTTTACAGCGATCAAATCTGTGAAAAAGAGATAACGTCAATCGAATATGCTTCTTACATAACAATAATTAAAGTATGATTTTTAACCTTTTCATCAAAATCTGTATTTTTACGTTTTTTTTTCATTTTTAAAATTGTTATGTATTTAGTTTCTATGACAAATTTTTCCATTCTCTCTTCTTTCCTTATTTTCCATTACAATTTTCTTTTATTCTCTGAAACCGTAACTAAATCTGAGAGTTGTAATAAATATTTGGTATAAAAAAATTATTTGAAAATTCAGTATTATAAATATATACCAATTGCAAATTTATTTTATTAATTAAGAATTCTAATGAAAACATTTTTTTAAACCAGCCAGTTGGCATTTGACATTAAATAATACAAATAATAATGGAAGGAAACAGGTGTTCTAACAGTCGGACTGTCAAAATGTGAATGTCGTGAATGATTGCAACCTAGTGGACAAAAACAGATGTCATTGAGAAGGATTACTAATAGCATTGAGGCATATAACTAAAGTGAGCATGAGCGTTCGAAATATGATCCCTCAACCTGCGGCCAATGGGCATATGTTTGATATAACGAACTTTAGTCGGTTGCGAGTAGTCCCCGGCTACTTTTCAACTTTTGTCTCCTCGCAATTACTAAAATGCCTATATGTACGCTAAGATACTGCACAAATCGATATGAAAAAGCGATGGTATAACCATTCACGGGTAAGTAATCATAGAATTAAGAATAGTCCAGAAGGAGCGTAGAATCATATTTGAAAACATCGGACTGTGTCCAATAATTCCCCCACTATGCCCTACATTCCCCGCGCGCATTCGTGATGTCACCGCGTAATGTTGCTTGATGGGAAAAAAAATAATCATAACACAAATGTAAGGTTAAAAAAAATCAATTTGTTAATTTCTCTAAAATTTTATTGTGCACGCGGAAACATTTATTGACACAAGAAAGTATATCATGTAATTGAATTAATGAACTTTGAACTTAAAATATAAAACAAATTTTATTTTACATAAAACGGATATTTTTCTTTCATGTTAAATAATATTTGATGTTTTGAAGATAATGTCGTTCAAAGGTCCCCCATGGCGTTGTTTAATCCCAGTTCTCATTTTCATTAGTTCTTTCATTAGATGAGCAAAGTAGGGTAAAAAAAAATACTACCCTGGCAGCATTAACGAAATTTCCATTTTATTTCTTCGACAATCTGACAGATGCATTTGCTACTTAAACATTCGTTTGCTAATTACACGTGAAATGTGATACCATCCTGTTTCTTTAAGATCCTAGCAATATTTCTACACTTTAAAAGGACACAACACGGCATAGTTGAATTCAAAACAGGAGTTGCGTACTGAGCGACGTCTACAAAGAAACTAATGGGTTAAAACGTAAACCTACTCATTTATGAGTAGTTTAGTCACCTTCTGTTTGATGTGCGTATGCGGTTTCTGGACTATTCTTAATTTTATGGTTGTAATCTTAATTAATACTTGTTTAAAATATATATTTTACTGACAAAAAACGACATATTAATATGTTACCAATTCGTGAGTTATCTCCTGTCTATCCTGCTTAGTTATTTGGGCGTATAGTGATTCGACAAACAAAGGTCACACGTATGCGGAAGGGAGCAACATACTGAATAGAACTTACAGTAAACCAATGTAAAAAGTCCGTGCTTTTTACTGCACTACGTGTTTTGCTTGCCAAAGTCGACGTGATATGACGTGACGACACGCTGGTCATTCCTTTTCCTTTGTAGACGACTGTTTAGCTCGGATTTGTATAGAGTTGTTGACTAATAGTCGCAAGGGCCAAATTTTGACACACATGTCAATAAAAAACTGTAAAAATACATCTTCAAAGATATCTACCGAGTTCTAAAGTGAACCCTTAATTGCTCTAGTTATTTGTCATTACTTTGTATGTATCGTTTAATTTTGTTTGACTATTTGATTTCAATAAATTTTATAAGTTCAAAGGTGTTAGTGTAACGTACCAGTTGATTGAAGTATTTCCGAAGATTTAGTGCCATCTTAATTGCTGTTTAATAGCTACCATTACGAGTGGAATAGATTATTAAAACAATTTTCAATAGACGTGTGTGATTGACTGTCTTATCGCTAAATTAATGAGAACATGACAGATCAAAGAAACGAAGTACTTTGTAATATTAAATCGTTACCTGGATATCTGTAATAACTGTTGTTATTCATAGTCAATAGGAGTATCTTGATGTATGGCTGCGAGACATGGTGCCTATCCGAAAGAGATAAACGGAGACTAGAGGCTTTTGAGATGTGGTCCTATAGAAGACTACTAGGAATTTCCTGGAGAGACCACATTACAAATGAGGAGGTTCTCCAAAGAATCGAAGGTGGAAGGCACCCGCTCAGGACCTTGTCCGAAAGGCGAGCGAGATGGATCGGCCATGTAATACGTCAAGAAGGCTTCCTGCATGTCATAATGAAGGGGATGACCGAGGGGACAAATTCTAGGGGACGCCCACGCCGAGAGTACCTGGAGGACCTATTAGAGGACGCGCGCTGCTCATCATATGTTGACTTTAAAAGAGCCGCACAAGACAGGGAGGAATGGAGGAGAAGAATGAATGTAATTGTTGGCAGCCAATCCCAGGATTGAGACCAGAGAAGAAGATTCATAGTCAAGTAGAAGTTTATTTTAACTCTTGTGTGGCTGTGATGTCACACAAGTCTACGCACGATACATGAATTGATATATTTCTTTTATTTTTTTTAAGTGACGAGCTGAACTCGGCAATGCTTTGCTATTGCTAAATTTGAGTACATACTCATATATATGAAACTAGCGGACCCGACAGATGTTTTATTTATTGATTTATTTTAAAGAAACAAACAGTCGACAATGATATAGTAACATTTAAAAAAATACAGTTTAAAGACAGACCAGCGAAGTTTCTAAATAAGAATCATACATATTATTAAATTGTGTTACAACAAAAGGGTGTGTTTATGTGTATTTGTATGAGAGTAAGTGTAGATGTATGTTTATGTGTATTTGTGTGGGAGTAAATTTTCAGGTATGTGTAAGTGTGAGTATCATTTAATAGCAAGTGGGATCGTTTTGCAGCCAGAAAGAATGAGTCTTGATTTTTTTTTAAAAATAAATTAAGGGGCATGTTTAATATATCGATAGATGAAAAAGAAGCATTATAGTTAAAGCAAGAACGATAGAGGAAAGAGTGTTGTGCATAGTTAGTGCTACAGACTGGCAGATGAATAAATACTTATTTCTTGTCACGCGAAAGGAGACATTAAGATTAATTTTGGAGAGTAGGTTAAAAGAGTCTACTTTATTATTTAATAATTTATGTAAATAGCATAACTCAGATAGTGTGCGTCTATTTTCAAGGGTAAAAAATCCATTTTGTTTGGCAGATTGTCTGTAAGTACAAAGCGTTTTATTATTTTTATAATCTAGGTATTTTCAAAATTTTCGTTGAACATTTTCAATCCTTTCTTTGTTTGTTATGTATTGTGGGCTCCACACAACGGATGCAAACTCCAAAATACTGCGTACAAAAGTGTTGTATAAAGTTTTTATTGAATTTATTTTTCTGCCCAAACGTTAACTTGCTTAGGAAAAATACTTTTAGTATTTCGCTTGTGAAAACACGATGTTACATCACCGCGCGCAAAGAATTATTTACCACAATCTTTTAAGAATAAAGAGGATATGCGGTGTGAATCAATTTTGATGAAATGGTATTTGAGCACAGTTTTTCTGTCGCTCTCTTGCAAATGCCTCCCCGATACTATGCGAAAAAGACAACTGCACGTCGGACTGATATTGCCTAGCTAAAATCAACGTTTCGCCGTCCCGTTTTCCTCACTCCAAAACTGAACTATATTTCTTTATTTTTTGACTAAGAGCATTAGAAGAAAATTATCTATATCATTACTTTTCGGTTTTTCAAAATTATTTAGTTATTTTATTTGTACCTGGCTTTTGATCAAATGTCTTGAAATTGTATTTAGTAGACTTTTACTTTCTTCCACCGAAGAAAACAATAATAAAAATAAAAGCAAAATCATAATTAATAAAATAAAACTTTTAAATTTAAAATTAACAAAAAATAAATAACAAATAGTCGTGAATGTTTGACATAACAAACAAAAAGCAAAATACCACCATTAACCCTTTATAGGGCATAGGCTGAAATTGGTTTAGATATTAACCAGTCGCTTTAATAAATCGAACAATCTCTCTTCGTGTATCATTACAGTTCAGAAGCTCAGCTAGGTTATTTGCCACAGCTTTCCGAGTGTTTAGTTTGAAATTTAATTTAATTAATGTAAATAAATAATGTAAATAATAGCATGTATATTCGAATGTTCACCCGGGCTGAAAGGGTTGATTTTTCTGTTATTACTTCTGCACTAATTAACTCATCAACGATTTTTATAAAAAAAGCTTTTAAAATGATTCTGTTATGTAGGAACAATATTTTTTTATCTCCTTTACGTGTCGATAAAGGCATTGTTTGGACTTCACAAAAGCAGTGGTATTTAAGTAGTTAACCCTGCTGGAATTCGAATCCTCGATCTCACCCATATTAATTTAATATGACCTCAACTTTTTTATTTATTTATTTTCCAACATAGATAACGATTATACATGAGTTTTCAATGTATTCAAAATTTGCTTACTTCGTTTACATTATTATTTTACCAGTTGCGCGATACTCCACTGACCCATTCACGTTCCAGAGTTTAAGTGTATTATTTTTTAATGAGTTTTGAAATCATTGTTATTCATTTTGGTTACCATTGAAATGAAATTAACCAGAAAACTATGGTTACCCTATAATCCAAGCTTCCTACACTTATTTGAGATTTGTAACAATACATTTAAATTTTTTATTAATTTTAATAGTTATAACAGAGAGGAAATTTTTATGAGAAGGGAATATGGAAATCGAGGCATTTACTGGGCTTATGACCTGTCATTGGCTGGTTTAAATGGCCACTGTACACACTGTGTAACATTCACCATTTTGCCCACGTTTTTTACATCAACATTTACTCAACTCTTCAATCTGTTGACTTTTGTTTAGTAAAAGAGCTGAAACCTTTATCATGTGGGTGAGATTCATCCGACTGAACCAATTCACCCACTAGGCATCGCCTGAAAACAATTTTCTGTTTTTTATACTTCTTTTACCAGTTCGTTTTATCAACAATGTTTTTAGTATGTCCAAATGTTTGTAAACGTTTGGACATACTCAAAACATTGTTGAATAAAACTAATTATTTATTGTATATCTATATAAAAAGTTTAATCATAAACTACTCATTGTGTAAAAAAAAAGAAAAAGAAAAATTAAAAATCTTGAAATGTTTTCCTCGGCGCGGGTTTTCCCATTGAAGAATTAATTCATTCAATTTAATTCAATAATATAATGTATTCTTGTGAAGTATTAGATAAATAAAATAAATATCTCCATACTAACGCGAGTAAAAATAAGTATATTATCACTTATCGGCTTTTTATGTTTATGTAAACATTGAGAAACCGGTAAACATAAAAAATGTAATGTATAACATCTCACATTGATAAAAAAGTAAATTCCTCTAGTAAATAATCCAATACTAATTTCAACCTCCTACCCCTTCCACTTCCCAACCTCCTACCAATTTATTTTATTTATTTTTTCAAGAATTAACGGTACAAGTACCTTTTACATTACATACATACATAAGTATTTACAGTGGAGTATATACAGTAACAACTTTTTCAATGCTTACTTAGAAAGAACATAATTAAAATATTGATTCCACACTAAAATGTTTTACAAGTAATTGTTTATAAGCTGGAAATTTCAATAAAAATATGTCACCTAAATCCGAATGTTTATTACCCAGCGCATATATACGATTCAGTACTGAATTGCTAGAATATATTGAGATATGATTGCTGCAGTGATAAAGTTGAACTAGCCTAGTCACTCTAACTGGTACTTTAAAACCAATGAGGGCCAAAATTTCAGGACTGTCCAATACTGAATTAACGATTTTAAATAGAACTAATAAATCATTAATAGTTCTCCTGTCCCTTAATGTAATCAAATTTAATATATTAAATAAATAATCATAGTTACGAAATTCATTACGTATTCCTAATTTAAAATTAACATATCTCAAAAACTTATTCTGAACTCTTTCTATGGTAATTTGGTGAGAGGCATAATAAAGGCTCCATATTGTAGAATTATACTCCAAGATGCTTCTCACCAAGGAGGTGTATAAAATTTTCAAAAAATCAATAATTTCAAATTCCCCAACATACAACTAAATATTATCAACCTAATTTTTAGTGCATGTTTGGACGTGGTAGTGTTTGCACCCTCTTTATCTTTGCATGTAATTTATATATGTTTTTGTAAATATTACTGCGATGGTATGTGAAAGCGTATTTTAGTATTTGCATGTTGATGTAGTGAGGGTCCCGACAAAGAGACGGGTACGTCTCGAAACCGGTAGAAGTGAAAAGTCAGTAAATGATTATAGACTAATCTTTACTAACATTACTTAAAATGTTTGATTAGAAAGTCATTGCTTTAAACATAAATAATAAATACCTCTGTGCTTAAAAAAAATAATAATTTAGGTACGAGAAATTGTAGTGTCCCTCTACGTAATTTGTTTTTGTCTTTGGTAACCGAAGTAGTATTTTAATTACAATATGAATTTTAATGTTTATGAATTACAATTTACCTAGTTAACAATTAAGGTTAATATAAGCAAACTTAGAAATCTCTACCAAAAACGGAAAATTAATTATTGATGCAAAAATAAACTATACATAAAAACCTACCTTCCTAAATAATAGCGTAATTTAAACCCGCCTCTAAGTCTTGCAAAACAGATTTCAATTGTACTATTTGACACCACACCGCAAACTTAGCATTTTCTATTTAGTTAGTGAAGCATAATTATAAATCTCACAACTCTTTAATAAACCTCAGAAAATATTTTAATAAGCCTTTCAAAACGGTATTTAAGCACAAAAAAATAGACGATAATTAATTTGGTAACGAAAATGAATAATTTAATACAGATTTGTCTATGAAATTCAAGGTCAAGTTCAAGGTCACATATTATTTCTTTTTGACTTTCAAGGTCACAAAATTGAGGCAGAAATATTGTTTATTAGATTATTCATGATTTTTTTCTTATTATAAATAGCTTTTTAAATTTCAAAGATAACGAAGTTACCTAGTTTCAATATTTTATTTTAAACATGAAGAACTTTTAATCCAGTGTCTTTATTGAAATTATGATTATTTATTATCGAATGGTTTGCAAACTCAGAATAAGAATCATTCGTTGAGTAAAACTTAATAAAAAATCTTATGTAGCTTCGAAATCGGTCGGTAGAAAAAAAATGTGGTTAAAAACAAAATTGTTTTTATTTATTTTATTAAAATGAATAACAACAAATCTAGTGCTTCAAATATAATAAAATTGAATTGTGTTTAGTTAATAAAAGAAAGCCTACTATCCATAATATTATTATAAATCCAAATGTTTTGTGAATTAATTATTATTGACATTCAATTGGGAAAATCGGCCATTTTTGAACGAACTGTCACGACTTCCCGCGCTTTCCTTCCGCGTTCTGCGCAAGCCCAATGACAAACGTCAAGTTCAAGGACGACACTCGTTTGTTATTCGTAATTTGGCACACATTTATAAGTTCACAAGATGGCGCGGCAGCAATTTAAATTTAAATCCCATTATTTACGATTGTTTGTTTAAAATAACGGCACCCGCGGGCAAAGAGAGAATCTGAATGATGGCAATTAGGAATATGTATTTTTGGATTGCAGGTAGGCGATCGGATATTGGATCATTAAAGTCAAATCACGACCCGTATAACAATGGGAAGTTAATATTCATTTTAAATTTTATCTACGAAGCAAAATCATGTTTTTTGTATAAAAAATACCATATTTATTTCTTTCAAAAAAAACAACAGTCATTACTACAAGTATACATCGTTTACAAATGAAACAAAATAGTCCAGTATTACATATTCCTAAATATGAAGTTTTATCTTATTTAATTATGCAAATTGTAAAGCCGATAAAAATGTTTAGGTAATATTATTATATTCTTTATTTTATTCATTTTCTGTATGCATATAAAGCACTGCTATTGAAGTGAAATCTCTAGTGGCGCTTTAAAAGTATATTATGTAGCGTTCAGAATCATAACTCTCTAGAGAAGCCTTTAAAGCTCTATTGCATAAAATAAAAACGTTTTGGTTTGTTTGTTTGTTTGTTTAGGTGGGGTGGGGTTCGAACCTCAGACCTCTGATCCGTGAGTCCGCAACACTAGCCACTAGCCACAGGACCACAACTTGATTCAAGTTGATATAAATCATTATTTGTTACAAATCAATTGAGATCTGTCAAAACTTTGGTCAGCCATTTCTCAAAAATAACTATGAGCTAACGATGTATCATTATTATTACATAATGAATGCAACTCTATATCGCATTATTCACACACAGTTCATAAAACTTTGTACATATTGACTAGGCTTTCAAGCGAGGGTTGAATACTGCATCCATGAATAAATCAATACAGACATTCCAAATAAAAATGTAAAGTTGTGCATCCTGACGGTTAATAGATAAATAAATCTTAAATTAATTCATTTATAAAGACAAGACGTTACAATATTATGTATTCGCATTTGAGAGTGCAAAGGTAACTTTGTATATATTTAGTGATTATCTTAAATATACATAAGGTGATCAATCAATTAAATATTACAGTGAAACTGTTTTAAAGACCGTGGGTCACACTATCAGTTTCGCTCATACTAAAAACATTTTTTTTGTAAATAATCGAGTAACATTTCAATTTCATAAACAGCTATTTTAAATGCATTTTGCCATGTTGTTTTCATTGCCTCTTTCACTGTAATTGAAAAATTAGAGAGTTCAGTGCTACGAGAAATTTAATATAGAAAATTTTTTCTAACACGCGTTAAAAATTACAGCATTTAATTCTGCAGCAAAGTTTCTCGAAAATGTAAGAAAAAATTAATATATTTTTATTTTTTTTAAATAACTGCTTTGAACTACGTCACCAGTTCTTTAGAATCAACCAATCAATTACAGCGTTGTTATGTGTTTCGACAGATTTCCGGAACACATAGGCTTAATTTGACAGTCTATTAACAAATGTATATTTATATATTTTTTTAATTTTTACTTCCTCATTGTATGGAAGGCTTATTTTGGACATTGTCATCATCACGTCCATGTTTCAATTAGTGTAAAACCACCTTTAAAAAAAATATTTCAAGTCCATCCTTCCAGGAATCGCACCCAGGATCTTAAGCATGGTAGGATAAAGCACCAACCGTTACATGGCAAGACGGACTAATCTCCACTCAATTTTCTTTTTAGGTTTTTTTTACTAAAAAATTTTATTCAGAAAAAAACGTATTATTTATCCTGCCTATAAGAATTGAAAACTCTTCGAAAAAATATTTAAAAAATCAATATCTCCCACAAATTACAATAAAATAAAAAAATTCTGTCGCATAAAGTTTTAATCAAATTCTAAAAATAAAAGGTAGTAAAATTTTACTTCGCGAAGTTATTAAACTAAAATACCCACGTAAACATTAACATAATGGCAATAACAGTAGAAACTAGATTTTTAGTTGATTTATGGCTGGACGCTTTATATAAAACGCGGACATAAAATTTTCAGAAATATTTTATTTGCAAAACATTGATAGCAGTCATTAAATTAAAAATATAACGGGATTTTGAATGCTTAAACACCTAAGCGTTTTTTTGTCTACGAGTTTATCAAATTCGATGTTGTATTTTTTATTCTGTGTTTAATTATAACAGGAAAAACTAGCGGCCATAGTGAATAACGGAAAATTAAATATTATGTCCTAATTATATTTTGGATGTGATAATATCGCACATCAGATAAAATAGAGTCATAACTAAAAAAAGCGCAATATTCGGGAAAGCCAAAAAACTTAATTAGCACGTTATGTAAAAACCATGATTTTTTTACTAAGTTTTTCTTTTTACCCTTTAAAGCAATGGTTATAATGTTTCATAAATATTTGGATGTGTCTTAAAAAATGCTATGACGTTTTAAAGAAAGTCTCAAACATCACAATGTTTGGTAATGGCGGTCTTTAAGTGAGATTTATTGAATACACCCATCAGATAAGTAAATATGGAAATATCACGTTTTTTTACAAAATGAGCCTTTAAAATACTGTCCACTAAAATAAATAAAAAAAAATACTTATTAGTAACATAAACAACATTTTTTGCAATTATAATTTTTAATTCCTGAGAAAACGCTTCATTGCATTGACCACGCCCCTAATACGTCACGATACGGCTAAATTTTGACCATCGTATATTATTCGTCCCGTCACGATTTTCACGGTCAATCTTGTCACTGTTTGTGGAAGTGCATTTTTAATAATTTTATTTCAATATTATGAATGAAAACATTTTGCCACAATATCCATATTGATTTTAAAAATACGGTCAATATGTCTGAATCCATTTCACATATTTTTATCGGTTATTGTAGTATGTGGTAGTTCCCCATTGTAATGCTAGAATTATACCAATTTTGAAGGGTATGAGAATTTTTAGTAATTTCAGATTTTTTGAGTTTTAACTATATTTGATCAGATATATGCAGTATTTAGGTTATGTTCCAATGACGTTTTTATTTTTTATTGCTTATCATAAACATATAAAAGTACATAATATATCAAAATTTAAAACAACTTTTTTATGATTTAAATTTTATTAACCAAAATGAAACTATGGACAATAGAACCAGTAAAGCACAAAAGGTGTCGTTTTATCATAAAATAAAGTGGTTTTATTAATGAAATACCACCAAATTACGAGATCGTCAACCTTCCACTGTTACTATATTTAATGTGATTTTTATCAATAGGGGATGGAAGGAATATTTGGACACGAAAATAGATAAAGTTCTCTAGAAATTATTCTGTGTCCGGGCGGATTATAAATTAAGTTTCCGAACACGTGCTTTCTGCTTGATGTCTAATGTCAGGTTAAAATCATTAATAAATAAATCGTGTCCACCTCGTAGTGTAGCGGTTGGTGCGTTCGCCTACCATGCTTAAGGCCTCGTGTTTGATACACAGGAAGGTCGACATACAATATTGGTTGAAAAGGTTTTACACTGCAATAATACATGTTCCTGAACTGGTACCTTAAGGGGCTGTTCACCTTCTTCATTTAACAGGTTATCGATATCGCTGCGTAATGTGTGTTCCAATGCAAGGCTCTATGCACCATCGGATGCAAAAAGGGGTATAAGAAATTAAGTAGTCAAAATTTGGACCAGAGACGTGTTGTGCTCACAACAAAAAAGTAATAACTCTTGTCATACGCGCGCAAATGAAAATTAAATGAGTTCTCAAACTTAAATATAATGGATTTATAGTATTATAACATATGTAGCGTTGAGTAGTAAAAATGTATTTTTTTCAAAAGAGCTGAGAAAAAGCTAGGATTAATCTGCGGCTCCGTATTCAATAATATGAGGGTTTTCTAAAGATCAGATATTTTCTATCTAACGACTAAATGCCGCCTGTACAACGCATGCATTTTCTATCCTCCTCTACTGATGCGAATCGTAGCACAGATTTCAAAACCGAAAAATATTGAGTTTTAAAAATTTTGGCAGTGACAACAACAACAAAAGGGACAACTGTCGTCAAGAAGAGGTGATACGGTTCTCTAGGTCATAGGTATGCTTCAGATGCCTCTCGAGAACCTTAACCACGCATGCCTCCAATGAAAGCGTCCACGCCTTTCCCGGAACTGTTTATAAAGACAAGTACCATTATTCAGTTTTGCATACACACTATTATTTTTTTTAAACTGTTTTGAAAGTTAAATCCTTTTTTTACAATCAACCCGCAAAAGTAACAAAACAATCTCCATCCTAGAATAGGCGTAGCCATGTTAAATTGAGATGATTCTAACCAAAGGACGCTCTGTATTCATTTTGTTATTCACTACTTTTATAGAGATTCCTTGGTATTAAATATGTACTTATTTATGCAATAAATTAAAAATGAAATTAAAAAAATAAATGTAAACTTAAAAAGCTTTTATTGGTCCTTTTACTGCAGTATTGTCAATGTGTAGTCAATCAAATTCACATGGTCAGTACATTCAGCGTATTACAGTGTCCATGCATGGCAGTGAAGGAATACAGTATTTCGTCACAAGAGCAAATGTGGAGAAACTCCTAAAACAGGCCACAGCTGAAAAATCTCACCTGATCCTTTTTTTATAAAAGAACGTAGTTTTTTTAATATTAGAAGCAAACTTTGAAATCTCCACCAAAACTGAAAATTTGTTATTGATGCCAAAATAATATTTACATAAAAATCTACCTACCTAAATAATAGCATATTTCAAAACCGTCTCTAAATCATGCAAAAACAGATTTCAATTATCCAACTTGACACGTCAAAAATAACAATCTCCATGGTGAAGCATAGTTAGAAATCTCACAATTCTTTTTTCAACGTTTTTCGCAAAGATCTCGGTAACTCCTTCAATGGAGATTTCTAAGTTTGCTTCTAATACCCTCAAAAAACAATCCCTTTGAAGTCAATATAAACCTTGTACATTATAAGCAAGGTAAAAAATAATGCAAATTTAAAAAAAATAAAAAAATTAACAGATTCCCGGATCTAGTACAAGATGAAAAAAAAAAATTCAAAACCCGCGGAGCCTTTAATGGCTGACCTCCCCGATACATTGACCCTGGTCTGATCTGTTATGTTCATTATTCCACATTATCTCGCAGTGACTAACCATTACACTTCACGATCTCCATTGTGCCGTGTGACGCACCATCCAATCTGCACAGCCTACTTTAAATAGAACACAACTCCGAATCCCCTCAGCATACTAAACTAGATCCTCCTATCTAAGCCCGTTACCTGCGACAGATTAGGAAAACATTTAAATACGTAACTGCGATTATCCGGGAAAAAACCCAAAACAAACGCCTTGTAAAATGGAAAATATAACTTATTTTTCATTAATAAGGGTCTGTAAAATACTATCCAGCAAATAAATAAAAAATGTACTAGTAAAAAGGTAGCATAAAAAATATTTTTAATCAATAAATTTAAATTTCCGAGAAAACGGCTCATTGTAATGGCCACGCCCCGAATACAAAACGATTCGGTCAAATTTTGATTTTTTTAAAGTTTAAGTTTTAATAAAACATCGGCACGAATGTTGACGCCTAGGCCTAACATGTCGGGTTTTTGTAGATACATTTAAAAAAAATATATATTTTTAAAGTTATGTATGAAAACATTTTTCCACATTATCCATATTGATTTTGATAATACGATAAATTTTTCTAAATTTTAAAAAAATATTTTTATTGGTATTTTTAGTATGTGATATTTTCTTATTTAAAAAAAAAACATTGTGTTTTTAACGACGTATTATTTATTTAATTACTGACCTGCCCAAATGTGGAGAAACTCCTATAACAGGCCACAGCCGAAACATTCCACCCGATCCTTATGCATTATAAACACATTCACTAAATAAAGTTTTCCATTAAAGTAAATTTAATAGAACGTAGTTTTTTGAAGTAAACAAATAAATAAGGGTAATTGAAGCGAACTTAGAAATGTCTATGAAAAACGGAAAATTAGTTATGCCTATCTAAATAATAGCGTTTTTTTAAACCTTCTCCAAATCTTTCAAATACCGATTTCAATTATACTACTTGACACCGCAAACTTAGAATTCTTCATTGAGCTGGTGAAGCAGAATTAGAAATCTCACATTTCTTCTTTCAAAGTTTTTCGCAAATATCTCAGTAACTCCTTCAACTAACAATTCTAAGTTTGCTTATAATACCCTCAGTCAATCTAATTTTCCCAATAAGGAAGTTCAGTGGTTTTTTTAAAAAAAATATTTGTTAATAGACTGTTAAACTAAATCAATTTTTTTTTTTTTTAAATTTTTATAAATCGTATTATCGGCGCTACGATTTTTCAAAGTTTTGTATTTCTGAAATAACTCCGCGTGTAACGTCAGAGGTTCATTTCCGCTTATTCTCATTCAGTTCTTCCCATTGGTTCAAAAGCGACAAGCAGACCGGAAATCTTCCATAGCTCTTAGATTATTGATTCACATGAACCAGTGACGTCATTTAAAGTAGTGCGTTTTTATCAAAATATTTATTATTATTTTTTATGTACATTTTCAAGAAACTTTGCCGTACAATTTAATGCTCTAATTTTTACCCCGCGTAAGAAAGCATTTTTTGTATCCAATTTCCCGTAGGGCTGAAGTTCCTCATTGTGACGGTAATAGAATATGTTCGTTCAATAGCTTGTTAGTAGACCGAGAGAACCAAGTCCGATCAGACAAACCTGAGCCAATTTGTCACCTGCTGTCACAAATATACAAACTGTTATCCAGAAATTTAAAAATCGACCACAAAATGTGTAAATTGGTTGGAAACGAGAACGCTGCAGAATTATTGGAAATGAAAGAGGGTAAAGTTTAATGTTATTTGTCAATACTACTGTATTTTTGGGCATAAAATTAGATTCTAAGCTTTAATAGGGTCCACATATAGCCGGTTTATCGAGCAAACTTAGTTCTGCAGCCTTCGTTGTTAAAAAGATTCAATATCTTACTGATGTAGAAACGGCTTTTTTGGTCTATTTTAGTTACTTCCTCGGCGTTATGTCTTACGGTAGAGTGCAAATATTGATTCTGTTTCTGTGCTGCAGAAGAGACCTGTTTGAGTAATTTACAATATGAATCCTAGAGACTCGCTTAGAGATAAGTTTAAAGAAATCATGATAGTCACATGTCAATATATTTATGAAAACCTGATCTATGTACATAAAAATATTGATAATTTTAAGAGGAGCAGATATATCCATAGGTTCAACACGAGAAATAAAGATATGCTAGTTGTGCCCACTACTAGACTGCAAAAAAATATAATTTCTTTTGCCTCACACTGCATACGATTCTACAACAAGGTACCTCTTGAAATTCAGTATTTGCCAACAAAAGATGTCAAAGATTTTTTCAACCACAAGCTGTTTGGAAAGAGTTTCTATATAGTCAAAGAACATTTGTAGGACAAAACAGTTTGGCCATCGATAGATTCGTGTTTATTGATTTTAGTTTGTGAATGTAAATTGTGTTGTTGAATTAAATTTATTCGTTTGTTAGGTTTAATTTTCTTATTGTTAAATTGAATTATATAGTTATATTTTATATACTTTATTATTATATAAGATAAGTGATTCAATGAAGCCTATGTTAATAGAATACTAAACTAAACTAATTATATTCCCTAGACTTCAATATTCCTTTCTTCCTTTCCTCTCTGTTTCAGTACATTTCAATTTGAATAACTTCCTCGGGTGAGAAATCCAGCCTTGTCTACAAATCTTTAGACATACTGAAAATACTGTTACAAAAAAGCGTTTCTTTCTTTTCTTATGATGAATTGATTGCATTAGCCTTAATTCTTCATTTCACAATATCTGTTTCTGATTTTAATTAATTATTTGCAAAAATGCATTGTTATCGGGATGTTCTGTAAATTATGCATCAGTCTTTAGTAATCAACGCATTGTACTCATACTTTGTGAGTATTGTGTGTGCATTGTTGTACCTACGTAGACAGTAAGTTAGATTGGCGGGAGATTACTATGATTGGACTCTAATTATTCAAGATTTCAAAATTTTACTAAAGCCTTAATCAAGATTAAAGAAACAGACTGCCCTTAAATCAAAATTCTAAGTTTTTTAAAATTGTTGAAATAAAATATTTGCATTCTTATGTTTTACTCAAATACAAAATTTTCAACTAGTTGTAAATAATTTACCATTAGAAAATGCGAAAAAAGTGCTGTTCGAACCACAAACCTCTGACCTGTGAGTCGTCAATACTAGCCACGGGACCACAACCTAACAAGTTCCACTCTCCTATATTTTTGAATTTCATAAAAAAAGGGTTGTTTGGAGAAATGGCTTGACAGCAATAAACCCTTCTGTTCAAGTCTTCTCAGTATCCAGGCGAATGAAAAATACAGTTCTGTGCGTGAAATAGAACCATAATCCTAGACGAATGTTTTAAACTCGATGAAACTCCTACTTGTAACTCTCACGTAAAAATCAAAAATTAATCGAATGGAGATATGTCCACCTCGTAGTATAGTGGTTGGGGCATTCGCCTACTATACTTGAGGTTCTGGGATCGATTACTGAAATACTGATTTGAAAAGTGGTGGCAATATTTCGTACTTTTTTCCTAGCTTTTTTTTCAACAATGCTTTAAATATGTTCAAATTTTTACGGACAGGCTGAATTTTCTCTTTAAGGAATCACGAAGATCTAAATTTATTCCAACAGAGGCGAAAAATATCGTTGAGAAAGGCATATGTTTATGGATTTACAGAGCCTATGATCCGTCATTGGCTGGTTTAAGTCGCCACTTTACATACTGTTTAACATCCATCATTCTGTCTAGGTTCAAAACATCTCCTAAAGATTTCGTCAGATCTAAATTTTTAGATTTATAAATATAGGCAAAGTGGTGAATGTTACCTTTTCAAAAATATTTTCCCTCTCTGTTGAAACACATTTAGACAATTTTTTTGTTGTATTTTATTCTAATCTTACCGGTATATAAAAATAATCATGTGTACTTTTTTAACCAAATGGACTGAGTTAGTCCATAAATAAATACGACAAGCAAAATTTGATGTACCAATTCAGTGCCCTATACACCACTGAATGAAGATAGGGAAATTATGATATTGATTTATGCATGTATTAAATTGGTTATTTTGTCGATTGCGATCATTATTATTTTATAAAGAAATTGCTGAAAATTTTTGGAATGTGACGTAGTTTGTAACATATCAACCGTTCTTTATTTTCTGATCCTCTTAAAAACCTATGAGCGACTGAAAATATTTTAGTAAAAAACTTTATTGGACTTGAGAACGGAGATCGTTTTTTGTGATGAATATTGCAAGTACAATATTCACGCAAAATATTTATGAAGAATCGCACAATAATAAATAATCATACTGTCTACCTTGAATTTATAATATTATTTCAACAGGCTAGTATTAATTAATTTGAATAATCGATACAGTAATAATAATTATTGTATCTCAGAGTTACAGCTGCGTGATTTTAAAAAACGATCTGGTAATAGTACTCTTTTTATATACGACGTGATGCATAAGAAAAAGCATCAAAGAAAATAGTCATTAAACTAATACGACTTAATGAACTAATTTGACTTATGTCTCAAAAAATAAGTAAGTAACTGTTTATAAGTAAATAAATAAATAAATTGATACCATTTGTATATATTTCTTGATGAATCTCGTAAGTTAATAACTTTATTGATATTTTTATCAAAATTATTAGACTTTAAAAAAAGTATTGTTTATTTTTAAATTTGTGATTCGTCACCAAGCTTTTATTTTTTGCAAGTGCGTTTATTAAGAAGCAAATATTTATTTATTATTTCAGATTTAACTTTGTAGAAAATGACGTATTAAGTGTTAAAATAGTTTAATTCAAATTAGTATGAATTAATCAATTTATATTTACACTTGACATTGGGAAATTCTAAGTACCCGAAACTTGTGTTTTTATCAATATTCAGCTCGTAGGTGACGTAAAGTATAGTGTTATATTTATTTAATATTTAGTAAATATTTATCATATATTATTTATACTGTAAAATTGTATTTTGTCTTCAAATAGTTAATAGTTTTTTTGTCAGATATTTTACTAAGGGTATTTTGTTTGTCAGTATTTTTTGTATGTGTCCAGGGTCCGTATTACAATGGAAATTTAACATTTATCTTACGGCCTCCGTGGTGTAGTGGTCAAGACGCTTGACTCACTCACGGAAGGTTCCGGGTTCGATTCTCGGTGAGAACACAAAAATTCAATGTGATTTTTCTCAAGCCTGGGTGTTTTGTGATGTAATTCACCACTCTAATTGGGCCTGCTGGCCTGTGGTGCAAAAATAAAATAAATATAAAAAAATATCTACAAAGTAAAATTAAGTTTTCTGTTTGGAAAATATAATATGCGTTCCTTTTTTGTTTCATGTTCAGTTACAGGTTACCGACGAATTACTTTAAATTTTTATACGAATATACAGATTTTCGTACATAAATATCGATTTTACTTTATAGACAGTTGAAGATAACTCGTGTAAGACTGATCACCTTACCTCATACGTAGCAAAACTGTTTCGGATACGCTGCATTAAAATTTTTAATAGAGTGCCCTATAAACCACGTATTCGGATAGGGAGAAATGACAAATGTTATTTTTATTTAACTGTTTATATTTTTAATGACACATTTTACATTTTTCTGTGTTAACTAGGAGTAGTTTCTAGATTTTCTTTGGTTCGAAATGGGAATGGTTTCATTTTATTATTTTTTTATCGACTTAACTATTTTATCTGAAATCCTTTCGCGTTTTTTATTCGGGATTAATTTGTAAATTGTATTTTTGGAAATGTGGTGTTTGAAGGACGATATCAAATTTTCTAATTTATCTCTGAATATACATTATTCCACAATTAATTTTATAAATATTTTGCTAGATTTGTGTACATAACTGTAAAACATTCTAATTTTTTTATCTTGGTACGAAGGGTCTCTGAATTTATACACAAAGATACGGTATGATGGTCGGAATTATGATAATGAGTTTTAAAGGAATCACAATATTTTATTTCCTTTGTTATTATATGGTCGATACAAATATTGCTTTGTTTCCTACTTTCTGGATTCGGCAAGAAATAATTTATAATAATTTGTTTTGCAAGTTTTCGTTATGTAGAAGCTTAATTTTAGTATCTCCAATAATGATTTGATTCCGAAAATTCTTCATTTTGTTTATCTGGTCTCAAGTGAGTCAAGAAACATATCGATATTCGTAAGAGACGGTAATCTTTATATACTCGTTGCTAGAATACAAAGATTATGTTCGAAATGAAGTTTTTCATTTTTCATTTATATTTTTATCGAATCTGTTTTTTTACTAGTTTTATGTTTTATGCTATGTTTATTTTTAAGCATCCTAAAAAAACGAATACATTAGCATTTTAAACATTCATACAAAAACGAAACTACAGCATATTCAATATGATTTTGTTCAATAATATTTGGGTAGTTATATTTTCGTTTATTTAATACCCTGTGGTTTAAAAATACTTTTTAAAACATATGTTTGTTTACTTCTGAATTTAAATAAAAATATTAAATAATAAAAATAGCAAACCAAGGGATTTGTTTTCAGGGCGGTACCATAAAAAACATAATTAAGTGTACCTACGTTTATTTTTGAAATTGCATGACAATTACTACGCAGACCCCTTTCTCGTACTTCATATCGATAAATCCATATTCACGAGTAGTATTAATGGAGATTACAGCTTTAGCCTAATGTTTATACCGAATTCGCTTAAAGGATTTAAAAAAATATTATATTTTTACACGAAATCGATAAAATATTTTACTTAATTACATATATATTTTTTTCCATTAATAAATTTAAATTTTACCTTATAGTTCTCGTTTGCTGTTTAAATTCTTCTTCACAACACAATTTTCTCACAATCTACGAGTAAGTTCGTTAAAAATCGTATCACTTCTAAGAACCTGAGCGCATTTAAGTTAAGTTCTTTTTTCTTGACAACCACAAAAATAACTTAAAAACGAAACTTCGTTTAAAAATTCAAATTTTAAATCAATTCACGTTCTATGGCTGCGTTCGGAAAATGAATGAATGAAGTACCTACTCGGTATTTTAACAGCGAAAGAGCAAACGCCGCCCTAATAAAATATTTCACTCTCCCTAAGCGCCGTTCAGAGCGACCAGCCTTATTTAGGGTTAGAATCGGAATAATAGTTTTCCAGTTTTCCCGCGCTTTGTCCTTGATGCGTCGAAGGTCGGTGTTATTGTGAATTCTCCTCTCCTAGCGGCCAGTACTTATAGCCTGCTCGGTTAGGGTTAACTGAGAAGTAGTTGCTTCTTTCTCGCGAACATCTTCAAGCCCAGTTGTTAAAACAATCAATCAACTACAACCTTCAGATAACGCTGAAGAAATTTCGCAAATGTTCTTGCGTTTTGCGGTTAAACTTCATTGTTCGTGCGCGGTGTGTTGAGAATTAAGAGGACGGCCTGTGCGATATTCAGTTAACATCAACCGGCAGATGGCTCTGAAGAAATTTCGCAGATTTTTAGCAGGTTTCCAGTTAAACTGTAGAAAAATTATCACTATTTAAGTTGTGTAGGCTTTTAACTTAGACAGAGACAATCCAGATAAACTAACAGGCGTTCAGTGATTGTAATTTCAAGCACAATTTGGCGGTTCGATCTATATTGCGAAGTAATTGAAATTGAAAGTAAGCAGTTAGGCATGTCACTGATAAAAAGAACATATTTTTAACTAAATATATTATTAATTAATTCAATGGAAAAAAACAATCAAATTGAAAGCAACAGTAATAATGAAACATAACATTAGTAATAAAAAAAAAGGGATCTTTTCTATCCAACCTTGACTACAAAGTTTAAAGATACTCGTATTGGCGGCCTCCGTAATGTAGTGGTCAAGACGCTCAACTCACGCACGTTAGGTTCTGGGTTAAATTCCTGGGGAGAACACAATATTAAATGTAATTTCTCTCAATCCTGGGTGTTCTGTGCTGTAATTCAACACTGCCATTAGGGTATTCTGGGCTGTTGTGGTGCAAAAAACAAAAATAATAAAAATACTTGTGATTTAAAAAAAAGCATGAAAATTTAATAGTGTTTTCAGGCGTTGCCTAATAGGTGAAATAATTCAAACAGATAATAATAATCATAGTTTATTAACAAAAATAACAATTACTTTATGTACTAAATACCCACTTAGGTAATAGATATCTCTGGATCATGTCTAGTCTGCCTAACTAGGTACAACCTGTTTTAAGGCAGACATTTTTGTGCAAAATAAACTATAACATTACTACCTTCTAGTTAATTTATGATACAGTTATACAATATTAATTTATAAAATTTATTATTTAATAATGTTTGAGTAATTTTTCTCTACCTAAAGTCAGTAACCAATTTTTCACAAATATATTTCATTGAATCCAGGTCATGGTTTTGCAATATTCGGGTAACATAAAAAATATTTTGGGACCAGAAACCTGAAATTTCTTTGCCCAAATGCTCACCTATATCAATAAAGGTTTCGGCTCTTTTACTTAACAAAAGTCAACACATGGAAAAGTTGAGGAAATGTGGATGTTTAAACATCAGAATTAAAGTGGCCTCTCAAAGCAGCCAATAACCGGTCATATGCTCTGTAAATCCCTAGATTTCCATATTCCCTTCTCGAAAAAGTTTTCCCTCTCTGTTGCAATAAATGTCGATTATTAATAATTTCATCGATCCGACGAAGCTACATTCTAGGAACTCTGTTTTCCATACTTCGGATTTTTGATATCCATAATCATACAATCATTAGACTAATTTGTATGTTTATCTTCCATACTTATTACTTAATTATTACATGCGTTAGGTAATCGATCAGTAATACAGCTAATTAGTTTTATCGACGCGTCGGTAATTTAGCATATCAAGGGAATTTTGTTTATCGCGCATTTTGGTAATATTTTTTACGCTCGTTAAACACCTGCAAGGGAAACAAGCACGAAAAGAGATAATATCATCGTGATTGTACAACGACCTATGTGCGAAAAATGCGGCATTGACTTTCTGCTATATTTATTCTTAAAAAGGTTATTTAAAGACTTTATGTTCTCGATTTGAAATGATAAATATATAAAGTATCAAATTATCTTGTTGATATTCTCATGTATATCATTACTTTATACATGATTTTTGTTACACATTTTACTATATACATATATTTTTTTATACATTTTACTTTATTATTTATGTTTAAGTAACATCATGTATTCTTAGCACATGTATATACTTCATATTTATGTAATAATAATTATCAAATTCTTTCATTTGATTAGCTATGCATTTATAATTATGTCATTTGAGTTTTTGTTGTTGTTATTGATTAGTATAGAACCCGTCGGTCTCGTGGTGTAGTGGTTAGCACCGCGCAAGAGGTCGCGTGTTCGATTCCCGGCATGGTTGACATTTTATTTAAATTAATTTAAAATCAAATTAATTACAAGTTTTAGATATATTACTTTAATTTTGCTATGCTATGTATTATTAAATAAATTTTCTGTATTATATTTTTTTATGCGTATTAATTTTTATTATGTATTTTCTATATTGGCGTTGTATTATAATTTTTATAAATCTGTATTTGTGTTGATTTTACCAGATATTATTCTTCATTATCACTAATTTTAAGGAAATTGAATGTATATAAGAGAAATTCAAAGTAAGTATTTTCTCGCAGCAAATGAAATTTAAAATTTATGAACCGGTATGAAATATTTCTTTAAAAGGAAGTTTTCACTCTAGAATATTTTATAGTCCTTGGAGGGGTACCTGAAGCGAAAGACTGATCACCTTACCTTCATGTAACAAAAAAAAAACAATGTACGCTGCGATTGGTGTACCAATACAGTGCCCTATGCGCCATTAGGTGCGAAAAAGGAATGGTAATGATGATTTGACATGAAAATAATTGATTGAACTATTATGGAATTGTGTTAATTGTGTATTATTATTAATAATAAAAAATAGGAAGTGTACCATTAATATAGATTGACAACACTTTTGTGAAGGGAATATGTAAATCTAGACATTTACCTCGCTTATTACATGTCATTGGCTGGTATACGTGGCCACTTAAAACGCTGTATAACATTCACCATTCTGCTTACGCTTGAACATCCATATTTTTTCAATTGTGGGTAAATACGCCAACCACTACACTACGATGCGGACTTACTTTCAAGATTTTTGCCTGAGAGTAACCATCGAGTCAAAAACACTCGTCTAGGGTTCTGGTTCTACATCACACACATATCTATATTCTTTATCCAACCAGACACAGGCTTTATCTATAATATACCTGCCAATATTTTTCAAATAATATTTTTTTACATTTTTCTAAAAAAAAATCTCTTATTAAAAATGTATTTGTGATAAAATGTTATTAAGAGTTTTTGTGCGATGTAATTTTATTTGTCGGTGTTTTTTATTTTTACAATTTTAGTTTACAAATTTATTACTTTTTATTAGTTTATACGTTTTAAATTGGATTTTATTTGGTTATATTTTTTTTCAGTTTCTTGTATTTTTTTATTTTCATAAATTTTTTTCGGTAACACATACTTTGACAGTTTTAGTTCCACTATTTATTGTAAGGTTATCATATTTTTAGGTATTTTTTTATGTATTCAAATGTAAAAGTTGAGGAAATGTGGATGTGTAAATATGGGCAGAATGGTGAATGTTACATGGTGTGTAAAGTAGCCACTTAAACCAGCCAATGACAGGTCATAAGCCCTAGACTTCCATATTCCATTCTCAACAATGTTTTACCTCTCTGTTGCAATAAATTTAATTAGATTTGTGTTTAAATTATCTTAAATCAATACCAAAAAATAGGAAATGATAAAAACTAACTTCCCTATACCTTGTGAAAATAAACAGCGACTAATATGTTTGCTTATACTTTATTTTTACTTTGATTTTGCTTATTTGTATATTTTTTACCTTTTTTGCAGATTATAATAATATTACTTTACCCATTGTAATATAATTTTAATAATTATAATTACTTTACCCATTGTAATATAATTTTACTAATGACTTTTTACCCTTTGTTTTTCAGAAATCATTATTTACAAAACCACACTCACGAAGGATGAGACACCAAAAATAAAATAAAATACTTAAACTCATTAAAATAGCATTATATCAATTCATTAGTTAACCCATAGAAAATTTGTTGATAATGATCCTTAAGATAAAAATAACTTTATTTAATTTACTTACATATAACTTTGAATTATGTATCCTTACCTCTGTTCTGTATAAATACATTTAACCTTTTAATAAAGATACCAGTCGAAGATGTCGCGAAAGCGATGAAACCGGTCACTGGATATTCCAAATTTGTGGATTAAAGTATCACTCGTGTTTTATTTATATAATAAATTATAATAATACCTGTGTTTTACAATAAATGCCGATTTATTCTGCACTGAACTGAATTGAAAATATTACGCCATACAAAAAAACCCTTATTGGAAGCACTATCGTTCTTAGAAATCCAACGATAATAATTATTTAATAACTTTCAAACGTCTGAACCACATCTTAGCTATTAATTTCCAATTCGCCATTACATCTGTTCTCTAATACCCCTCTCACAACTTCTCTTGTTCCTGTCCATTCATTCCTTTCTTTCTTGCATACCTTTCATTTTCATTGTAATTAATAACAACAACAACAAACCATCACGCCGTTTCCCCGTAGGGGTAGGCAGAAAAGACAAAACGCTATATCACTTCTGTATTTGCATACATACCTCGCTTCCTCTATGTTCATACCAGGGGCGAACCGAGTATAGAAGCGATTGTGCGCAGCTTAACACTATATTTGACTAACCATAATAATGTTTTATTGTAACTTTATTTACAGAAAAACAAAAAAAAATGACTTTTTATTTTAAATCATTTACACCGTTTGTATTTTTATCCTAATATAAATATTAATATTAATAAAGCGCGCCCAGCGCCTGCGGTGAGCCAAGAAACTAGCCTATTATTTCAGCTTATTTTTTCATGCAAATAAGTATACTATATTTTGAATGTCTGAAACCCAGTGCGGGTTTTTTCTCTTAGATTAAACTTGTAGATTACACAAATTATTTGAAGATTCTTGATTTGGAAAACAGTAATTCAAACATTATTTCTTAAGGGCTATTTTTCTTTGAGATGGTACTTTTGACATAAGACCATAATTACTTTCATGCGTCGTTTTTCAGGACATATGGCGCTCGACGTGGCTGTTTTTAGCACTATTAATTTCTAGAACAATTTCGCCAGTTAACATTTCAATTGAATACCTAATATCGACTGAATTCATAGTGAGTTATGAATTAAGGTTATGGAAAATATATCTATATAATATAATTAATCATGAAGTTACGTCGTTTGAGTTGATTTCATGGATGAGAGTTGTTGTATCACACAGAACCACAGAAAAATATAAATTTATACTAAATATTTCTTGCATTATATTATGTTCCTTCTATGTAGATACAAATATATGATATTTATTTATAGCTTACCTGTAAATCAAATCACCATTCGCCACTGATTCATACATCTTCTCATGCACGTGCGCCGATTATTCCTCCTCTTGACATGTCCATCTTCAAGTATTTGATAGACTTGATCGTGCCATGTCTTTTTCGGTCTTTTTTGTTTTCTGCATCCATCAACATTTGCATCGTAGATCCTTTTAGCCGTTCTTTCGCTGTCCATTCGATCTACATGTTTACACCAACGCAGCACCTCTTTCTTGATTCTGTCGATAATGCTCGTTTCAGCCTTACATAATGTACGGATCTCAACATATGTGCATCTATCGTACATATATTTACTACACATTCATCTGAGAGATCGCATTTCGACAGCATTCAGCCTGCTTTCATTCCTGTTTTACCAAGTCCATACTTCGCTCCCATACATCGGGGTCGGGACCAGGACTCCGTTGTGAACTGCTTATTTTGCCTCTTGCGATAAGCATACGGGATACAAATATCATATAATAACTATTTTTAATATACCCAAAAGGTACCGACACAAAATTTTATGCTGATACTTTTCCTTTAAAAAGTCAAAATCGGTTATGTTCCGGAGTGCGGAAAGCGAGACAGCGAAACGTCAATTCTGTCGGTTTTATTTAGGCATAATCAGTCCGACGTGCAGTTGTCTTTTTTGCACAGCATCGGAGAGGCATTAGCGAGAGAGTGACAGGAGAACAAGAAATTGTCGGGCACCGCATATCCTCTAAACAAGAATCGGGTAATAATAACAATATTTGGCTGATTTATATAACGCTATTTACACAAGAAAAATCACCTCGAGGACTCTTTACATTAAATTATTCATGTAACGTTTTTCTCATCTTACTTTTTTTTATATTGTTGAACGTCTCTGCCAAGTTCAACGCTGCGCCAAAGACAGGCCTGGCGTTCAGCGGCACCTACCTACGTAACTAGTTTTGGATTTTATTGGGAAAAACTGGCATTCATGCCATTGACATTGGCAAATAATAACCTGCGAGAGGCGCATGCGCTGGACGAGTACTATAATACACACAACCTTCCGTGATGCAACATGTGGAGGTGTATTGAGGTTAGTTGTCTTTGTGCGGATGCGCGCTGTCTACGGCTATAAATCATCAAGAATAGAAGGATCGTTATTTTGAAATAAAATTAGAGTGCCGCTTATTTGCAAAATGGCGGACTAGCTCAGGGCGTTTGACCATTTTGTACACAAAGCGTTGTATGCAATGGGTGTAAAAATAAGAGCAGCAAAACCAGAAAAAAGGACATATAATTAATTTTATTTTACTAAATGTTATAAAGAGCAGTTCACAATGGTGTTCTGGAGGTGTTCTATTTTGTTTTCCAAACTAACTATAAAATCAAAAGATACTCACTTTCATAGATGATCATCGACTAAAATCGAATAACTACCGTATTTTCTGCCCCATAATGATAATTAAATGATTTGTTTAAGATGTGTAGCAAAAAAAACATGTAAAATGATGTAACTATGTAATTTTTTCTGCCATGATTCAGATCTCATGCGTCAATACATAGCATCATGAACTATAAATATTACATGTTGTAATACTATGTTGATTTAAATTGTGTATATTTTATTAACTTATTCTTATTTAAGATTCTTTTCGTATAACTTTCTTTATTTATGCTTTTACATTGTTTGTATTCTTTTTTTATACAGAATAATGTTCCCTCACTGGGGTGTCCCGTGCCGAGGGAAACATTTTACAAAATGTGAAACATACCTTAAATTAGTTATTGAACAAAGTTAACATAATAATAACAATAAAAAAACGTTATTAATCCAATTAACCTAATTATCATTAACATAATAAATAATATAAACTAAATAATTATAAAAAACATAACCAATTTATATAGACCAATAGACCAAATTTCATAAACAGTACACACATTTTACTTATTCGGCTTGATCCACTCATCGATCCGTGTACAACCCACCTCCACTATCCATTTCTTAATAGCAATTTTATACTGTGAGTACTTACTAATTGTCCTTATGGATAATTGAAGTAGATTGTACACTTTAACCGAGTAGTAGGCCAATCCTCTTTGACCGAAGGTTGTAATATTTTATTTTTTTTGCAGTATCAGGGTGGAGTTATCTAGTAACTCTTGTAATTGTAACGTGAGGTAGAGAATAATGTTTATGTTCGTATAGAAACAAAGCTTTTACATAAAGTTGTTTTATAGATTTTACGTTAAGATTTTCGAATATACCGAGGGAGCTATTTCTGATTAGGGCGGAAAGATGCACTTTTGTTCTCTCTTTTTTTTTACTAACAAGTAAACATGCTTTATTATTTTATTTTTTTTCTTCTCAATCAATTTTTACTATCTACTTTTTTGTAAAATAAATGTCTGACTTTATATTTATATACATATGCTAAACATGTAAAGCCTACTATGAGTTATACCTAGTTAGGCAGACTAGACATGATCCAGGAAATATATTACCTAAAACCTAGTAAATAAATGAATTGTGTTCTTTGTTAATAAAGAGTGATTATTATTATTATTATTTGAGAATAGACAGGCATATTACACCTCTAGAAATTTAGACTAAACGTAGGTTCATTGGTACTCGTATAAAGACGAAGCATTTAAATAAAATGTATACAAATGATTCAAAGATAATATGTCAAATAAAAAAGTTATTAAAGCTCAATCTGAATTTCTTGTTTTTGAAAAGAAAAAAAGTTTAAATCGTATAAATATTTTTCTCTGATTTTAGATTGAATTTTGCATTCAATAGTCTTCTAATAGTTGAAAAGTTTTTTATAAGCATGAAACGCGCCAAAAAGTGAGAGGAAATTTCATAGAAAGAAGAGCTATAAATGCGTATGGAGAGAGGACCAGGGCGTATATACTCCCTCGCATAGTAAAGAGACTACCGGACGAAATAAGAAATAGTGATATAAATAAAAACAAAGTAAAATTGGTTTTAAAAATATTTCTCTTAAATTCTAAGTTTGGTGTGTAAAATAAAAATTTTAAAAATGGGGAAACCAAACAATTTAAAACAGTGTCAAAAAAAGTGTTTGTTCATTATTTTTTATATATTTCGTTAGCAAAAAAGACTTGATTTACTTGTATTTAATTTTTTTTAACTTTTATTTTATTGATATATTTAAGATTTTTTAAATATTTTATGTAAACATTATTTTATTGTGTTACCAAAATGTTTAAAAAGAGAAATCCCTGCAAAAAACTGCTTTTGCAGTTAGATGGGAATTATTTAGAAGAATGCTTATGTGAAAAATATTTCAATAAACAAAAAAAAACTATTAAATTAACACAAAAAAATTCCACAAAGGCGTGGCCTTTGTGTGGGTTTATATTTAATTTTTAATTTAAATAAAGCCTACTGGAAGACTACGATAGATATAAAAAAATAAAAAATAAGTTAAAATGATTATGGTTTTCAACATAGGTTTTTTAAAAAAATAATGCATTGGTTGCAAATATATATATATATATTTTAATTTGAATTTTTTTTTATAAACCCTTATGGATTATTTCGTTTCTACAGTGTGTTTTTAGCAAAATATTAATGCCGTCGAATGGTTGATATGAACATTCATGATTACAGTCCAGAGTTTTGATTCTATTTCACCCACAGAACTGTATTCTTCATCCACCTGGACACAGAATGAGGATACTTAGTCAATTGCTTCAGAGGGTTTGTAAGCTTGACTTTAACCTCAATATCACGGTTGCCAAGTTCACTGCATAAGAATTTACACTCATAAAATATACATGCAAATATCCTTTGAAAATATGTCATTTTATGCTAAGGTTGATTCTTGAATTATTTTATGCTATACAAACGTTGACTTCTTAAGATTTTTATTAAAACAGACTGGTTTAAGAAAAAGTACAAAAATCGAAAAGAATTTGTATTTGCATCCTTATAAGCGAAATAATTGGATAACATTTCAGCCACGTAAAATAAAGTTTTAGGTCTTTTGCTTACAAAATTTATAAATTAATTTGACAATAAATAATAAACGCTACAGTCTTTAAAAGTATCATTTAAACCCCAATGGCAAATAACTATCCCTGTAAATGCTCAGATTATACGCTTCTTACATTTTTAAAGCTCATTGTTGTTATAATTTTTAAGCATGCGTATGAATTTTTTTATGCCAGTTTGCAGAAAAAAGTTCTCCATTTTTATACATTTAGGAGACACAAAGTAAGAAAAAAACAATTAAAATATTTTTATTTATTTATTCATATTTTTCGCTTGCAAACTATAATTAATAATAAAAATAATGTGCCCTCACTAGGGTTTCCCGTGCCGAGGAAACTTAACAATATACTTTTTTTAAATTACATTTGAGAATAAACAAAGAAGACTAACTTAAAAAACAGAGATAATTAACAGATATAAAGACAATTTTTAAAAAAATGTATTTATGTACATCTAAATTATTTATATTACAAAACATACAATGAAAATAACAAAAACCTAACATAAGCTATACACTTGAGGAGCATTTGATTCAATATTGGTGTGGGCGTATAAGACAATCCATTTAACTTCTACCTAGCTCCACTATCCATTTTTTTAAAGCCTTTTTAAACATTTTCTCGTTACTAATTGTTTTAATAGATAGTGGAAGTGGGTTATAGATTTTAATTGAATAATACTCAAAGTGCACACTATAATACTTGTTTTTACATTTGCGATTCACAAATTGCATTCCAATTATACAAGAGCCTGTTCTTTAGCTTACAATTTGTAAAATTTCCGGTTACGGATTATTTAGTGGAACATGTCAGTATACATAGAATAAAAAAACTTGTGGGATCGAAAGAAGGCAGATAAAAATAAATTGTAATATTTAGCACATGGTGGAAGTTATAAACCTTTTTGTAGTCTTGTGTTTTAATGCACTTGATTACATTGACCTTAAAAATGTTAAAGCTTTTTTTTAGCATATTTCTTACAATGCTATAAAAGTATATATTATAATAGATAAAGAAAAGTTTCCGTTGAAATTTAATTTATGTACTGGATTTTTAATAAATAAACATAATAATGTCGATTTTAATTTGAACGTGTTCTTTAAACAGTTTGTGGCTTGAAGCCAGATTCGTGTGCAGAATACATTTTGGGATGACAATTGTGGCATTGTTGTATTGTGGCACTGGATTCCATTTTGTGCTGAATTCCTTGGACCTGTGCAATGTATACGTCCAAACTTGACGATGAAGACAATATTTTTTTAATATATTTTTTATCAACCAACTAGAGGAACACTGCTGGAAATCGATATTTCTTTTAACATATTTTATTTCATAAGATAACAGGGAAATATTACTTACCACTAATACCGATAAAAATCTATGCAATGGATTTAAAATTGTTAATTGTATTTTCAAAATCAATGTGGATATTGTGGAGAAATGTTTTCATGCATAAATGAAAAAATAAATTGTATAAAATACGTTGCCAAATAAACGCGACGTGTTTTGGCCTTGGTTGCTGTGACGTCAAAATTTAAGATAAAGTTCTAAACGAATTTAGATGGCCAGGAACAAATAAACATGAATCATGACGTATTAGAGGCGTGCCCAATGGAATCACCGTTTTTGCAAAAACTTTTTTTTTCCTGGACAGTATTTCATAGACCTTTTTACTTTAAAAATGTTTTTTTAAAAATGTGATATTTCCCTATTTAACAAAGACATATATATTTTTTCTTGCGCCCTGTAAAAATCACGCAGTATATTATGTTTAAAAAACAAGAAAAACATGTTATCGTTTTTAAGCTATAAAACACAAACTCTACTTAATTAATTTTTAGGGAACAAAAGATTAAAAGATACCCATTTTACGAGCTGGTGACAAACAATAAACCCTGTAAATGCCTCGACATCCATGTAAGAAACTTTTAGTCCCTGTCGAGATATTTATTCATATCATTCTAAAGATACGTTTTATTAATCAAATAATTAAAGAAATTCAACACATAAGTAATATTCTATACAATGCCAATGTCAAGGTACACTCTTCAAGGCTTTAATCATGAGCTTATAATGATTTAAACTTTCGTTTATTTTAACGAATAGTTAATAATGAACCACATAAATTCAATAAGCTTGATTCGTTCTTGTTTTAAGTTTAGCCGCTTCAACAAGAGATGAGAAAAACGTATAAAAATTATAAAACTCAGCTATGAAATATTTAATTCGCCGTAACTTATAAATTGCTTCCTGTGAAGTTTGGATAAATTTCTGACGGTTTCGGGTTAATCGTTGAATAATTAAAAACATACGTTTTAATCAGTAAAAAACACATACACAATACTAGTTAGGACTTAAATAATTAAATGGATATGGTTGCTTTTCAATGGTTTTAACGGTTACTGCAAAAATATAGAAAGTCTCAAAGTAAGTTTTTAATAGGCTTTACTCGTTTAAGAGTATAGAACGCTGTGGCTGGAGATTTTCACAAAAAAATATTTAAACGTTTTGTTTTACTAACTAAGATCCATCAATCCCTTTCCGCGCCTTATGGTGCATAGGGCACTGCATTGGTACACTGATCGCAACGTATCTTGATCAATTTTGTTTCATGACTTAGCCCAATAGTCTACTAAAAAACAAATAATGCACTGAACTTCCGGGTATCCAAGCAGGCGAACACCTACCCTACTGTCTATTGATCACATTAAATAGACTAAGGGTGGGTGTTACTTCATGTAAAAAGAATCTCCAAAAGGGATACCCATCTGTTAATTGAATATTGTGTGACTGCGGTGTAATCCAGGACCACAGCCATCAACTGACATGCCACTGATGGGAGAAGGCTGCTCTCCTGGGGTCCTTTTTATGGCAAATGACAATACGAAATCCGTCGCCACATATTGGAGTGGCATGGTTTGATTTAGCCTCACACGTTAAGGAGAAGACCAGCGGGAAGATTAAAAAGTAGTAACACCTTTTAAAATTATTAATTAACAACAAATTAATCATCATAATCATCATCATCATCATCATAATTTTCTTTCAGCACCCAATGGTGCACAGGGCTCTGCATTGGTACACCAATCGCAGCGTATCTTGATCATTCTTGCTACATGAAGGTAAGATGATCAGTTTCACGCTTCAAGTACCAGTCCAAGAACTCTGAAATATATTTAATGTAAAAACACCCCTTTAAATAAACATTTCATATCAACCATTCAAAATATATCCCTACAATAACGAGATATGTTTGGCCTTGATAACTGTGACGCAAGATTCGTGACGATGTTTTGTTTAAATTTAAACAGTCACAAACAAAGTTCGAAATTTACACGATTTGTGACATCGGCGCGGCCGATGTAATGAACCGTTTTCGCCGAAATTTAAAATATTTTTAATTAATATGTACCTACATTTTTTCTTTAAAACAACTAAAAAAATACCGTATTTAAAATTGGATCTGTAATTATTTTGACTATATTTTTTTAATTTACCACGGTTAGAAGTAACCCCTTTATGATAAATAGCGCCTTAAGCAATCACGACTCACAACCGATGATCAATGAAATTAATACAAAAAACATACTATACATGCATGGGTACTGCGTTTAAAATTGGATGAGTCGTTTTTTTAATAAAAAAATTATTCCAATGTCAAATTCTTTTATTGAACGCATAAAAAACTTATTCATACATTATCTTACGGTTATTCCCGATCACTGGACTACGCAGTTTTTATCAGGTCATGGTAAATTTAATGACAAATGATTTGTTTTCAATATTGTTCATTCTCCTTCATGCTGCTGCGGATATCATAATAAAAGATGCAAGGCGGTAAAATTACCCCGGTATTTTACGGTAATTTAACCAAATTTTGGTAAAATACGGTATATTACGGTAAATTTCGCTAAAAATCAAATATGATGTACTAATTTTTATTTTTCAAAGATATAACAAATACGAGTAGCTTTGTTTTAGGACACGTTACATGACAGTGAAAATCAGATTTAGATCCAGCAGGTGGTTGTCGAGATTTATTATAAGTATTGGACTTCAAGGTCATTCGGTATGTACATTGAATTTTTTTATTTTATTAAAAAAACGACTCATCTAATTTTCAGCGCAGTACCTATCCATCCATGTATAGTATATGTTTTTCTGTTAATTTCATTGATCATTGGTCGTGAGTCGCGATTGCTTTAGGCGCTTTTTATCATAAAAGGGTTACTTCTAAACTCGGTAAATAAACAAATTACAACAGGGATGGAGAATACCTCAAATAAGGAAATATGGAAGTCTAGGCATTTACAGGGCTTATGACCATCATTGGCTGGTTTAAGTTTCCACTTTACATATTGTGTAACATTCACCATTTTGCCTATATTTGAACATCCATATTTCTTCAATTCTTCCATTTGTTGATTTTAATGAAGTCAAAGAGCTGCAAACTTTATTGCTGTTAAGAGATTCATCTGACTGAATTATTTCACGTACTAGGCAACGCCTGAAAACAACAAAAAAAACTTTGTCTACGAACATTTGGACAAACTCAAATATTGTCGGTATTTAAAGTAAATAAAAGTACCTAAAGTTACCGTAAAATACTGTAAATTACGTAATTTTACATCCATAATCCTAATCAATCTCTTTAAACACATCCTGTGGTCTTGTCCCTTTTCTTCTCTCTACGATTACCGAATGGAGCTTCTCGCTACTATCTGAGGCCCCGTTTTAAGTCCTGTCGGATATACAGATCTGGTGGCTTCCAAAAAGAATTTCAAGTCTAATAATCACCTCCAATCAATTTAATCCCAGTCATTGAAGAATTCATTTCTCTTTTTTCTCAATCCAATGAAGTGCATATGAAGTACCTAGCGATATATGGTGGGCAAGCTGATTCATACATTTTAAATGTTTTTTTTACTTTTTTTATTTAATTTCTATTTATATTTAAATAAAATATTGTGTTAATGTGACTGTTATTCGATATTTCAGCAGGGCCCGTATTACAATGGAAAATTAACAGAGTTATTTTTGACTGTCTAGAAAATAAAATCGGATTTTCCGTACCAAAATGTATAGTGTGTACAGTGGGTTTACGTGTTAATTTAATTAGTGTCCTGACAAAGAGACGGGTACGTTCGAAACCAGTAGACAAAGAAAAGTCGGTAAGTGGTTATATACAAATATTTCATATAATGTGCTATTTTGATGAAAATGTTTTAATTTTAATAATGCAAGTTACTCCAAAACTATTAAATATCTTGAGTTATACATGAGAACTTAAGAAGGGACATTTGTATAATAAAATGGGTAATAAACTCATAAAGCTAGTGTATTTCTTTAAGGCCGTTAGATACATCATAAGAAAAAATTAAATGATAAAAATATAATAATAATCACGGTTTATTAACATTTTTTTTTAGTTTTTATCTACTTCATGTTTTAGGTATGTTTAACCACAAACATAATGCTTTAAATATTAATTATAAAATAGCACGTGTTTGTGAAATAATAATTTTTGTATTTTTTTCAGTATTTCCTATCTTAATTTTGTATTTTTCATGCTTTTTTGAGGATAAGTGTGAAAAATTTAATTTCTCAAAATTATTCAATGTGTACCTTAAAAAATGACACAGTTTTTGATATGCAAATTTAAAATTGAACAAATTAAAAAAATAACATTCAAAACAATAAAATTAATGTAAATTTCTAAAGTTGAAGGTCTGGCTATCCGCTTGGAAAATTATTTGGTTTGTACTACACATCCTCCTTCAGTATTGTCTACATTTTCGACCTCTTGGTTATAATGCACGGTACGCCTTAAAACATGATGCCGAAATAATCAAACAATATTTAGTTTTATAAATTAATATAAGTTTATTAAATGTTATATCCAATGAGTAAAATTACATTTTCAAAAGTTAAAATTTTTAAACCCATATTTTTTATTTATTTTTAGTTCCGTTTATATTAGTAATAGTAGTTTCATTATTTGATTAAAATAATTAATTGTCAATTTTTTATAGAATTCCATTGTAATGATGTAATACGTTCACTTTTTTCTTATATAAATTTCATAGAAAATACATGTTTTTGTAAAATTCTAAATATATCTACATTTACACATCTAGTAAATGTTATCACTGTAACTCTCTAAAAAAAGAGACTAACTCTTGTGCTTGGAGAGTGACTTACACTGTTTTAGTTGTTTATTTATAAGAGTTTATATAATTTTAATTACGAGTACATGAAAAAGAAAAATAAAAACATAGGATATATAAAGAAAAAACATAAAACAATAATACATTCATACTAATTAAAATGTTTTTTTTTTTTACATGAGTTCAAAAAATTTCTTCTGATTAACTTTAAATTTATTTATTGATATATTATTTTTAATAGTTTTTAGTTCATTAGGAAGATTATTATAATTTTTTACACCTTTGAAGACAAAGCTATTTTGACCAAGACTTGTATGGAATTTCAATATTTTGTTGGTATCTGAGTGACTTATTCATTTCAAATTTTGTGTTAATATTTTTAAAATATTTATTTATTTAACATGAGAATATGTTTTAAACGCAGTATAAGTACAAACAAAATTATCAAATATATAAATTCAATGAACAATTTAAAATATAAATACTACAAAAATTCATTTCATCGATAACAGGTAAATTAATTTCCACTTAAAATCTGAAAAAAACTTTTTTTTTTCATTCGGAAAAAAATCATCATAATTCCCTTTCCACACCGTAAAAAAAACTTTTTTTGTTTTAACTCCCACGGCTAGTGTATTCAAATTTTAATTTTACAATTACATTTTACTTCTTTTGGTTTGCAACTGTACAAAAACAACTATTTACCTATATATTTCCTTTTCCTATTCTGGAATTAATAAAAACATACTTTCAATTATGTATTTATCTATTAATATCGTGTGTTTTAATATTTCTGCGATTAAAATATTTCTGTGAGTGAAAATACTTTAAATAATGTAACTCATTTTTGTTCCCTTGCTGTGTACCGACACCAATATTGCAGCGTATCTTGATAAATGTTGTTACGTGAAGGTAAAATGATCAGTCTTACGCCTCAGGTACCAGTACAGGGACTGTGAAATATTCTAGAGGAGAAATATTTTTTTTTTTATATTTCATATAAATCATGTCAGGAATCGAACCCGAGACCTCTTGAATGGTGGACAAACGCGCTGCCCATTACATCACGTAAACTTAAAAGTGTTGCTATACTAATACATAGTTGTAGTTGAATCATTAACATTTATTATTAAGTTTACTATAATAATAAAAATACGTATACAGTTTTATTCCACTTTGACTGACACCGTCAGATGATGTCGGTCACGACGAAACCCGGTCACCGGTAAAAATGTATAAATTAAAGCGGAATAAAACTATACATGTATTTTTATTATTATAATTAAAATGCAGTTCCACGAAAAAATGTTAGTAGAAAAACTCAATCAATTAAGTTTACTATTTTATTTAGAGGAAACTTTTATTTAAATCATTTTAAATACCTTCGCTGAATATTATTGACTTACATTTTTTTTTGTTTTTTAATAAATTATGCTCTAGCACAAAAGTGCAAACGCATTCCTGGCATGGACGAACAAGTTTTTCAAGACTTTTAAATAACTTAATTAATGCATTAAAAAAATGTGGGCTATAAGTTTGCCTGTACCCCATACTGTGTAAATCTACAATAGATCTCTATGGTAATCAGTAGGATAGGATGTGTACAATTAGCGAAAAGCTGAAAACTTATCGCCTAAAATGATTGACTGACTACACGATAAATTATTTTTTATCGGGATGCAAATTGATGTTAATACAATCAAATTGGACTTCTTGTTTGTCTTATTGTATGAGATATTTGAAATAAGAAGTCTCTTAGGCCTCATTTACACGTTTCGTCCAAATCCGCACGACACGGTAAAATTAGGGTAGGGTGGATTGACATTTATTGTATTCCTTTGTATTTTTTAAATTTATTCTAAAAAAAATCGTGCGGAGATTAGTTGGCCTTGGTTAGTGCATCAGCATGGCATTAAAAAAATTAAAAAAATTATAATACAACAAAAATCAATCAGTCTAACGATATCGCGAGAGTCACGAAACCGGTTGTTTTATTAAAAAGGATTTATTTATTTGTTTACAGTTCTTTATTATACGATTTTTTTCAGATATATGTAAGTCCTAACTCCTTGGGACAATAATCCTGTGTTGAGTTTGGACAATAGAGTGAACCTGTCTTATATCATATTAAAATCTTTGTTTTATAAATAACAATGAAATTTATGTATGTAATTTAAACTTTTTCTGTGTTCGGGCAGATGAAGAACAAAGCTCTGAGTGTAAAATAGAACCTGAATCCTGGATGAGTATTTCCGACTCTAAATGTTGGTGACTTCCGTGGTGTAGTGGTCAAGACGCTTGACTCACGCACGGTAGGTTCCGGGTTCGATTCCCGGTGAGAACACAAAAAATTAAATATTTTTCTCCAGCCTGGGTGTTCTGTGATGTAATTCACCACTGTAATTTTTTTTTTTTTTTTTTTTTCCTCTTGTTCCCGTTATTCATTGCTTTGCTTATGCATACAAAGCTTTTTTCCTGGTGTGTATATTTTGCACAATAGTTATTTTTCACGGGCCTGAGTCGATTCCCTCATTAATTTTTTTCATTTTTGTAACTATGGCCTTTAGAAAGTCAATGTATTTTTCGGAAGTAGCTTCATTTTTTATAACTTCCTCTGGGTTTTCAAAAATTTGGCTGAATTGTGCGCACATTTGTTTGCAGTTTAACCTCTCGGCATCAAACATAGGACAATCTAGTAATATATGTAGGACGTCCTGAGAGCTGAGTCCATCGCAAGGGCAGCAATCGTTATCTCTTTTTTTAAATCTATGAAGATACTTTCGAAAAGCAATTTTTTTTTTTTTTTTTTTTCTCTTGTCCCATTATTTGCTTGTATCATACAAAGCTTTTTCCTGGGTTTATATTTGCACAATAGTATTTGTTATTTTGCCTGTATCACTTGATAAATATCTTTTGTTCCAAGTATCGTATGATGTTTCTTGCACTATTTTTTTAATATATGATATTGGAATATGGTCATAGGTAGGGAGAGTTCTCATTTTGGAAGCTTTTTTCGCTAATTCATCCGCTCGCTCATTTTCCATGTTGCCGTCGTGTGCTTTAATCCATGTCATTGCAATTTCGTTTTTTACATGTTCGGTATTTTTTTCAGCAAGCTCTTTAATTTCGTAAATGATTGGATCTGTGGACTTTGGATCATTCAATCCTTGTAAACTTGACATGCTGTCACTATTTAGCATAATTGTCGAATTTTTGGCATTTTTTAGTGTCCACTTCAAAGCTTCTCTTATAGCTACTAGTTCACTTTGGAAGACAGTGCACTCATTTGCCAACTTTATTTGTCTTTTAGCAGTTTCAACTTTATTTTTAAAAATGACAAATGCTGCTCCGACTCGTCCTTCCATTTTACTGCCATCGGTAAAAATGTTTATTTCATATAAATTGCTCGTGATTTCAACATCAATAATTATATTTATTTTAATAGGAGTGGCTGGGTGTCGTAGATCTTTATAATCTATGCATCGCTGAATATTTCTATCCTCGGGAATGTCATCTACATATCCGTATCGTTTTGCATGATATATTTTAGATCTTTCAGTTATCGCAATATCTAAGGGCTTAGTACCAGCGATTACTAGCGATGCCTCGGTAGAAATAGTTCGGTATCCTTTTATAATTTGGATGGCTATCATTCTTTGTACACTGCTCAGCTTTTTAATGTTCTTTTTTTTCGTGACTGAATCACCCCATACACTTGCGCCGTAAGTAGCAATTCGCGTTATTATATATTTGTATAATATCTGTAAAATCTCACTCTTTAGTCCCCAAGTAGCCCTGGCGGCTCGTGATAGTTGTTTATAAATATTGTTAAGCTTATTACAAATGTGATCCAGATGTGCATTCCAGGCTAAATGGTCATCGAGAATCACACCTAAGACCTTAAAATTGGTGACATTTGCAATAGCAATATTGTTCATATAAAGAATTGGTGTCTGAAAGTTTTTTCTTCGCGTGATGATCATACAATTAGTTTTTTCTGGAGCAAACGAAAGCTTGACTTTGGTTCCCCATTGGCTTAGAATTTCAAGAACACTGTTGGCTTGAGACTCTGCATTTTTTAGGTCGTTGTCCGCTATGGCTATGAGTATGTCATCCGCAAAGGCATGCTTGTAAATTATATGTCCTTCTAAAAGTTCCAAAGCTTCATCAATTATTATGTTCCATAAAGTAGGGCCCAGAACAGAGCCTTGGATGCATCCTTTGGTATTTATTTTACGTTTCTTTTCGTTATAGTGTTCTACTTCAGTAATGCGGTTTTCTAAGTAATTAACTAAAACCATATATATGTTTTGAGGTATTTCCTTTTTTCTTAGATTCGCCATTATGCCAGGCCACCACGCATGGTCGAACGCCCCTCTAATATCAAGAGAAATAACCAGGACAAATTTTTTGTTGTCTCTTTCCTTCTGAATAAAAGAAGTTGCTGCATTGAGGGCATCTTCGGCACTTCTTTGTGGAAGAAAACCATATTGGTTTTTGGATATTTTTTCAAATTTTAACAAATACCAAGTAATTCTAGCACAAAGTATTTTTTCAAAAATTTTGCCATAAACCGGTAATAGACCAATTGGACGATAAGATTTTATTTCATGATAATCGTCTTTTCCTGTTTTTGGTATTATAATAGTTTTCGCTATTTTCCAAGACTTTGGGAAGTAACCTATGCTTAGGCAACGATTATAAAGCGATAGAAAAATTTCAGCGTTTTCCAATAAAACTTTGCAACAGATGTCTCCACTGAGATTGTCATTTCCCGGAGCTTTTGTGTTATTTAATCCGTTTGCCGCATAAACCATTTCGTCATTGGTAATAGGAGGGTCTTCAAAAGAATAATAATTATTTCTTAATTCACTTCTTAAGTTTTTGTGAGCTTGATTTTCATTGATAATATCATCGTCAGGATAAAATGTATTAACAAGAAGCGAAGCACTATCTTCTACGTTTGCACACCAATTTGTTCCACTTTAAGAACAGCAGGAACAATTTTTGTGTTTGACGTACCCATAATGTGATTCACTCGATCCCAAACGCTATCTTTTGTTTGACCTTGACAAAATTCTTTGCAACGTCCTCGATAATTTTTAAATATGTATTTTTATCAGCAAGATATTCAAGCAAGTGCAGTCTTTCTTCGCCCTCGTGAATTACACATTTTCGTTTTCAGTCGTTTGAGTTTTATGGATGCAGTGTTTATATCTTTATTCCACCACGGAGGTTTCTTCTTGACAAAGGGTTTTATTTTTGGACAAATTTCATCACACCCCTTTTGAATAGATTCAGTCAAAAAAAGCACAGCTGTGTCCATTTAATGTTTGTTCATTTCGATGAATTTCTCAGGTTTAAGTTCTTTATTAACATTTATGATTTCTTTGACTTTATCACATAATTTTTTCCAATTTACAGTTTTTGTACAGTATATTCTAGTATTTGTGCGATTATTTTCTATTCCTAAGGTACACAATTTAAGGTTAAACTTTATTGCGTTGTGATCGGATAATAGGACGGTTTGTTCACATACCTCCCAATTGTCTATCTTTTGAACGATGTTGTATGTACATAAGGTAATATCTATAATGCTTTCGGATACTTTCCCCCATCTAATTGCTCTGAATGTAGGCGATTTACCCTGATTTAAAACGCACAAATTGTTGGAAGCTATAAAATCTACAAGGTCGTTTCCTCTGGAACAGTTTTTTGGCGAACCCCACATCATATGTTTGCAATTAAAATCTCCCACAAGAATAATCTTACTCATGTTAAGTTTAACCTTAATGTACTCTAAATCGTCGAGTGTTTTGTTTATATGTCCACCAGGCTCTGAGTACACTGATATTAAAGCAATATTTTCTTTGGGTAAAATGGCACATACTATATTGTTGTTATCGATATTCTTTGCTTTATAAATTTGTAGGTTTTGGTTCATTACAAAAATAGCAGATTTATTTCTACGGTCGATGTTTGAATTATCACTCTGAAAAATTTGCACATTTTGAACTGATTTAATCGTGCCAGTATTTCCGGTGTAAGGTTCTTGTACTAACGCAATATCAATCGATTTGTCAAAACACGCTTTTATTATTTCTTCTGTAGCACCTTTACATCTTTGGAGATTGCATTGTACAAATTTAATAAAATTGCCTCGATTGTTCGCATGGCTGCCATTAGCACTCGTATTCGACCCTTTCTCTGGCTCTTTTATCCATAAGATTTCTCACAGGGCAAGCTATGCTCGTTGCATAGTGATTATTATTTTCCATTTTCCTTTCAAAACAGTTGACGCATTTGGGATTTTCTTTGCTCTTGCAGTCTCTTGTTTCATGGTCCTTTAAGCTCACCGCACATTTAGCTTCGACATTGCAATACTTTTGTATGTGTCCAAAGGACAGACACTTGTAACATTGCACCACAGGACTTTCATCTTCAACTATAACCCTCTGGTATCCGATGTTCACCTTTCCTGCATTGGTTAGAGTTTTCCATAGTCTTGGGGTTACTTCACATATTACGTTATGAAGAAGTGCATTTCTGTTTCGCTTTTTGTATTTGATCTTTAGATCGTCATTAATTTCCAAACTCTTATTTTGGTTTGTCAATGATTCGCTAAGATCTTCATCAGTGATTCCCTTGATAAGACCTTTAAATATAACTTGAGGATTTTTCTTTTTTCCTTCTTCTACTAAGAGATTTTGGGTTTTGTTTTTTATTTCTTCCTTCATTCTTTCACGGTCTTTTTTTGAGGAGCAATTTATTAAAATTTGTTGGTTACTAATTTTTCGCAACCCAACTATGCCTATTCCTGTTGACCGAACATTTATATGACGTTTTACCAGACCCTCTACCTCCTCGCTTTTTTTCATAGGGTCTCCAGATTTCACGATAAGTGCGTAGCTAGTGGGTTTTGGCTCCAACGGTAATGTCGGAGTTTGCTTCTCTTCTAACTTTTCAAGAATTTTTTCAATATTTTTTTCCGACTTTTGAATTTGAGACTGGACCATAGCCAAGGTTTGGTCCATTTTTCCAGTTATGTTCATGGTATCACACATGTTTAAGACAATTTGAAGAAGTTCTTTTGTGGCCGTTAAGACAGTCTCTTTGATATCACGCTTTATAGTTGCTCCAGAATTCATTGCGATATTTATAATGTTTGCTAGACTTCTGGCTTTTTTTCCGGGGTTATCAATTATTTCCGGATCTCCTCCTGGAGAAGCCGACCTAGAGGCAGGTTCTGAGTTCGGTCTTCGCAAAAATTTTTTGGCAGAGTCTGTCATTTCGTAAAGTAAAATATAAATAAATTATTACTTACGATTTTATATTGTTTACAGACTTCGAGTTGCAATCCCTGTCGTTAAAGTCTCCAATGCTTTGAAGCTCGGGAAGCTCGGGTTGCTTTTGGAAAATATGGAAGATAATAATATTTTCCGGATTTTCCGGGAAATTATACTGTTTTTCCTAGCTTTTCTGACTTTTGAGAAATATCTTTCTGGATTTTCCGGAAAATGGAAAAACACATTTATTTTGTTAGTTTCATTCAAATCGATTATTGTTTAATTTATTTTTTTTTTTATAGTTTTGAATAATTTTTTTTATTACTTATTTATTTTTAAATCAGACCGGCACGTCTGCACGCCACGAAATCAACTTTTAAATGGTTCTCGATTCGTAAAATATGAATGTCTCCGACGACGAGCTAACACGTCCGATTGGCACTACGTTTATTTTTGACTGAATTAGACAAACTAAAATATTCAAATTAACGAGGAGCGCGGGTACTAGAAACAACTGAACACTCCAACGGCTGGAACAAGAAGGGAGGCCTAATTACACTACTGTAATTAGGCCTCCTGGCCTGTTGTGGTGAAAAAAACCAAAAAACAATAAAATAAAATAAAAAAGTCCGTTACGTTGTGTAGTGGTAGGTGATATGCCTACAATGCTTAAGGTTCTATTGTTGCAAGCTGGACCTGAAATATGTTGCCTTCAGACAATTTCTTCCTACCCGCCCAAACCGTTCAGTTTTGCGAAAATAAGAAGTACATGGACATACTGAAGGAATGTTGATATTGATTCTTGAAATTTTATTATGAAATAAAAAATAAACTAAAAATCTACATTATACTTTGATGACTGGAGGGGGGAAAGGAAGGAATGAGGGAGGAGATAGGAAAAACTCAAGTATTTGGATAGTGAAATTTCAATCTTGATATATATGTAAAAGTACCCAGTAATGGCAATGTTGATTAGCTGGGCATTTCTATATGTTATTGTTTTATTAGTATAGGACTACTTACGCTCTAAAGATAGAAAATCTCCGTCTTAGAACAGGCTGTGCCATGTTAGATGGAGACTATCATAAACAGAGAACATTCCGTTTTCATTTTATATTAATTGGTTTTATATAGATTCTCTGGGTATATCTGGGTAGTATGTTTACTAGAGATGGAAATATGGACAAGGATATTGAAAGGAGGGTTAGTGCCGGTAACAGAGTTAATGGTGCCTTAAAGTCTGTCGTAGCAAATAAGTGTCTATCGCAAGAGGCTAAATTAGCAGTTCATAATGGAGTTCTGGTACCAACCCTAATGTATGGAAGCGAAGTATGGAGTTGGAAAAAAAGGGACGAAAGTAGACTGAATGCTGTTGAAATGCGATCCCTCAGGCGAATGTGCGGAAAAACAATGTATGATAGGTGCCCTAATGTCGAAATTAGAGCAGAATGCAAGGCTGAGTTAAGCATTGTCGACAAAATTAAGAAAGGTCTTTTGCGATGGTTCGGTCATGTGGAGCGAATGAATGATGAAAGAACGGCTAAAAAGATTTATGATGCGAATGTGTCTGGTTGTAGAAGTCGAGGAAGGCCGAGAAAGACATGGCATGATCAAGTACAACAAATTCTTGAAAGTGGTCATGTGAAAAGTCGGAATAATCGACGTGCGTTGTGCGTGCATGAGAAGATGTATGAATGTGAAGGAAGCAAAGGAAGTGTGCCAGGACAGAGTGGTGTGGCGTTCTATCCTCTCTGCCTACCCCTCCGGGGAAATGGCGTGATGGTTAGTTAGTTAGTTAGTTATATAGATTCTCTGTTATTAAGTATGTATATATATACATTTTTTTGCAATAAATTTATAAATAAAAATAAATAAATAAATGTCTCTAACATTATTGGGTACTTAAAGGACTGGATTTTCTTACGTGGAAAGGATTTGAGTGGGAAGCTTCTTGATGATTTTCCAAATGCTTGAGTTTACTGTTTACCATATTGATGTGCCACATATATGTTTTTTTAAATATTTTTTATAATTATTTTTTATGTTTCTAATCCTATATTTGTGGTGATAAACTCGTGTGTCTGTGTCACATAATTGCTCGTCCCATCTCAACAATATGTAAATAAATAAATAAATACATGGGATTACACTCATAACATTGTGATCACAGCAGATAACGAGGGGATGAAAGGCGAGCGATCGCCAACGTCGAGGGAACCTGACAAGGCACCGTAAGAAAAAAAAGTGCGACGAATATTTTGTCAGTTTGTTTTTTTAAAAAGGTAAAAATTGCTCGCGTCAATCAGACTATGCTTCCGTTTGTAGCGGAGAGCTGAGTCGTCCAACAAGTCCGATCGATTATTGATCTATTAAAAAAAGAAAATTAAAATGTACACCTGTCATTTATCAAAATGTTTATTTATAAACTACAATTAGCTTCTATTAAGAAATTTCACAAAGTAATTTTAACTATGATTATTTTAACATGTGTTTGCACAAGTGACTACAAAAGCTACCCTTCGGATATTTTTATCTGTAATGTTATCCACAGTGTTGAAGTCCTTTATCTGTTTAGTTTTTTATTGTTTACTTTTTAGCACGAACACTTTGCAAATTTACTATTATGCTCAATATTTGTTTTTGTAAATTTATTGATAATTTTAAGTTGCCAAAATTTCACTCGTCCATGCACTTTGTAGCTACAAGACGATTAGTAATCTAGCTTCAATAGGTAAATGTTATCAACTATCAAATATCCAAATTTAGTAAGTGAGGTCTAGAATTCCAACCGTCCATGCGTTCAGTAGCTGCAAGGACTTGTTGTTATCTAACTTCCATTTTTATAAATTTGTTTAAATATCACGAAATCTCTAAACTTTATTGTCATATAAAAAATGTAAATAGGGGCTAGATTTCTTATTGTCTATGCGCTCTGTAGCTGCAAGACGTGCTGTAATCTAGCTCCTGTATATCATAATTGGAGACAAGGAACAAGAATTCCAACCGTCCATGCGCTCTGTAGCTGCAAAACGTGGTGGGATATTTATTTATTGTACAGCGCCCTTGATGTGATTTTCACAAAACGGCGCTATAAAAATTATCCATTTATATATATATATATATATATATATAGTATATTTATATACATATTTTTTTGTTATTATTTTAACTTTGTTTAAAGTATTCAATTCAGCAAAACTAACTGAAACACCTCATTTGGTTTTTAAAACAGTTTTGGACAATAACTTCTTTCAAAATAATTTATCCGTTATAATGGGTATTCCTGTCTTATGTCACGAGTCACCTACCTGCCTAGCGAAAAAAACTAACCCGAAATATTTTGTACATGACTTTGAGGAAAGTTGTTGTGTTTATTTTTGTATATCAAGTATGTATACGGGGGCTTTCCATGAATAAATCATTATAATATTGTAATCTAGTTCACATGTGACGAATATTGGCGGGGTATATTTTGAAATACCCGTTAAACTATTTAGATAAAGAGATTCTAGCTTGGTATTTTGATTGAATTTCCTGAGTCATAAAATGACTACTTGTATTTTTCAGTCTACAATATTAAAAAAAAACAATCAAAATAAAATGGGTGTTCATGATATTATTACATCGTCGACGGAAATACGAAATTCTGTTAAGGATCACAATTGTGTTTTTTTTTGTGATAACTTAAAAATTTAAGGGTCCAATATTATTTATTTATTCATTCAAAATTAAACTAGTTTAAATATTAATGAACTAATTAAGGCTTTTTAGGCTATGCCCGTGTCAAGCCATAATAATAAAATATAAAAATACATTGTAAAATGAATTAGATTAAATCATAAAGACATGTGATGCAATAGAATAACAATCTAGAAAAATAAGGTATAAGTAATAAATAATAACATTCCAAAAAATACAATACAAAAAACATAATCAGATATAAATATTAAAATATAAATTATACAAATTTAGATTCATACTTAATCAAATATACAAAATAACTGTATCATTAAAATCAAGAAAATAATAGTAAAATATAGTAGTATTAAAAAAAAAACAAAATAATAGTATCATTGAAATTAATAGCAAAAGAATATATATGTAAAAACATAATTGAAATCATGAAATTAGAAACATCACTTCTCATCATTCCAACAGAAGCAATATTACTGATGAAGAATCGGGTTGTGGTCCTGTGGCTAGTGTCTCGGACTCACGGACCAGAGGTCCGTAGTTCGAATCCTACTCTACCCCAACTTGATTCCCATTTTCTAATAGTGAGTTATTTACTAAGAACGCCAATATTTTTTTATTTTTTTTTATTCTACACGGATAGTTAGGTAAATATCTAAGGTTTCCAGTGATTGAAACCTCAAATTGAAATTTACAAACCCCATAGTAAATAAATGCAGGATTTTACATAAAAATCGCCAGACCGTGTTTTCTGTCATACTCCGTGCGCCTATGACAGACATTTTATTAAAAAATTTATTTTTTTGGTTAAAATTAATTTAATCGGGTTGTGGTCCTGTGGCTAGTGTCTCGGACTCACGGACCAAAGGTCCGTGGTTCGAATCCTACTCTACCCCAACTCGATTCCATTTTCTAATAGTGAGTTATTTACAACTCGTTGAAAATGGCCCTCAAAATTAAATATTTGGGTAAATCATAAGAACGCAAATATTTATTTAAAAAAAATAAAAAAAAATAAAAATCCCTTCATTATTCCATTTAAAATAAAATAGCCCTACAATACCCAATATAGACGATCTGCTGCATATGTCAATGTTAAAAAATAATTCTATATTATCCCAATCAAGATGCCAAACTGGAATTTTCACCAACTTTTACAGTTGGATATTTACCAATAAACAATACTATCGAAACACTGTTAATTGTTTCAATGAATACCCCTATCAATAAATAATTTACTGCTGTTAATTGATTCGCAATAAAAATACAGGTATTAACAACGGCCATAAATACATAAACATTGCATAATAATATATAATTATAACTGCAAATCAAGGTACGCAGTAAATATGGCAAAATGTTTACGGTACTACCAAAATCAAAATATTACATTCAAAGGAATATGTTACGCCTACAGATGTATGTATGCGGGTAAAAATTCCAACGTAACTGATAGTTTGAATTTTCGTAAACATATTTGTTTCTGATTCTATATTTGTGGTGATACACTCATGTGTCTGTGTCAACTAATTGCTAGTCCCATCTCAACACAGGACTTTTAGTCCCATGAAGTTGGGACTTATGTCTCAAATAATGTACAATAAACTTATGTATGTAAATAAATAAATAAATTGATAAAATATATTAAATTGGCGCATAACTTGTAGAATGCTTTCATTTTACGTTTAATAAAATGCAATGCAAAAAAATTGTGAAATAAAACAATATTTTGAATTTGTCCAAATTTTTGTAGACAGGGACTAGATTTAATTCTTTACAGAGTTATGAACATGAAAAACATGGAAGTCGAGGCATTTACAGAGCTGATGAGCTATCGATGACTAGTTTTAGTTGCCACTTTACATCATGTGTAACATTCACCATTCTGCCTGTTTGAACATTCATATTGTGAAGTTAAAGAGCTAAAACCTTTATGAATGCGGGTGAGATTCATATGACTTAATTATTTCCCTGCATTCAAGCCAACGGCTGGAAACCTTTTTTGGAATTTAGACTTTTTAATATTTATTTTTCCTATGTCCTGGCAACGAAATGTAAAATTAGCGCAGGACAGATGGCTATTTTTTTGTCTGGGGGACCCAGCAAGGCACTAGAAGAAGAATATACGATTATATATTCAAATCTAGCAAGATTATAGCATTACCAGGTTCAGCTCGTTGTTTGATAAAAACGGATGCTTTAAAATTATTTATTAATTTATCAGTCCAAATGATTGATGGGCAAATCCTCATTAGTAACATCCTGTTAATATTACTTAATCTCTGAATTAAGCTCAGTCATGTTTCCTAGCAACGAATTTTTTTTAGTTGCTGACAACATTAATTTATTATTACCGGCGTCAAATTTACCGACGTAAGTTTTATTAAGTTATCTCACGGTTTTTGTAAACTAAGCAAAAAATAAACAGCAACGGGAAAAAATATTTTTTAATACGAACCCTTAAATGAAACACGTATTATAGAATCAGTACTGCTTTATATATTTTTTTATTTGTTGTCAATTTTATGATAATTACAGCACCATTAACATTACTCAATTTTTTTATTACTTTCACTCACACATGCATATTATAAAATAATTTTTACTCCGACAATGTTTTAGGTATGTCTAAATGCTTGCAGACTGGCTGGATTTCCTCCCTAGAGAGTTATTTATATTTAAATTTGTCGCAACAGAGAGGGAAAATATAAAGGTTTCAGCTCTTTTACTTCACAAAAGTCAACAGATGGAAGAGTTGAGGAAATGTTGATGTTTAAACAAAGCAGAATGGTGAATGTTACACAGTGTGTGAAGTGGCCACTTTAACCAGCCATTGATAGATCATAAGCCTTGTAAATGCCTAGACTTCCATAATCCCTTCTCAAAAATGTTTCCCCTCTCTGTTGCAAAAAATTTAAACAATTATTACTCATTCGTTTGACCCAAAATATCACATTTTGCACACGCGAACATTGCTGTTTTACCAAAATTCTAATAAGCTTGTATTTATTGTTTATTTGAATTTCTAAAACCATACTTTATTTTTTGTAAATAACAAAATGATTTTCTAAATACCAGCTCTAAAATTAATACTTAATGCAAGTTGTCTTTGGTGATATTTCACATTGTTTATGTTCGGAAAATATTAGGTTATTTTACTTTAGAACTTTGAAGATATGTTATTTCCGAGGGAAAGTTTTCCAATACGAACCAAATAAATATTTCATTTTAAAATTCCAGTACATAGAGTGAGAAAATACATCTCTTGTGTCTTTGCTCTAAATACACACTGCCTTACAAACATATTATTGTAAGCCCTCCCACGGAAACCTTCCTTTATGGTTATCTAGGCAACTTGCCTAAGGATACTGGAAAACGTATTGAGGTTATAATATTTTACGAGTAGTACCTTCTTATCCTGCTTATTAAACCCACATTTTAGTGTTATTCTTCTTTATTTATTCATTTTTATGAACAGTTTATTTATTTATTCAACACTTTATATGAAGGAATAGTGAAAATTCTCTCGCACGCATTAATTAATTGAAAGAAATAATTTCCTGTATCCCTTTTTGCTTTCCATTCTTCCTAAAACTAATCCTCATTTAAAAATTTTATGTCTCTTTCTATTTTTTATATCGCTCAAACCATTATTTTGCTTCTTTATTTATAACTTTAATTTATCTTTATATACCTCGTTCGACCCCATCTAGAATACGCTTCTCCTATTTGGTCTCCATTCTACGGGACTCATATTGACCATATCGAGTCTGTCCAACACCATTTTCTAAGAAAAGTGGCATGGTTGTTCGGATTACAAAAGGGTAATTATTCTTATTTTGAAATAGAGCAATCTCTTAATCTGTCTTCATTGGAGAGACGTAGAACTGAGATGGACCTTATATGCATTTTCAAAATACTTAATGCTTTAAGTGATGTCCCATCTCTGTTACAATCAATTTCTTTTCATGTTCCCAACCGTGTCACCAGAAGTCAAAATCTGCTATTTATAAAATCTTCTAAGAGCAACTTTGGTTTTTATGCCCCAATGTCCAGAATGTGTAGATTAGTCAATTCATCACACGACTTGGAATTTTTTGGGATAGATCTTCCGGCTTTTCGTAGATCTCTTCGCGATTAAACAGTGTGGGATTAAGTTGGATTGGCATGGTTTAGCTCAAAGTTTTTGGTCTTTCGTTTTTTTTAATATATTGTATACAATTATTGTTTTGCCCTTGTTTGTCTTTGCTAAATAGTTTTATGTTCTTTTTGTTCAGTTTCTTGCATTTATGATTCTTCATGTAACTGTTGTAATTGGCTTAGGCCGTATGTATATAATAAATAAATAAATAAACATACCATATGTAAATTATTATAAACAAAACATTTTTGTACCATACATATGTTCTATTAATTTTAATGATATTAATATTTTGTATAATGGTGTATGCTTGTTACTTTATACACAACCAGTATTCGTTGTAGTAATTGCCATAAGTTGTAGTTATTACCCAACGAATTGATATGTATTTAAAAAAAATATAGTATCCTTGTCAGCATCACTGGGGCCGTATTAAGGCCGGCAAGGGTTAATTTTAAGTATTTTTGTATGAACTATGTTATCAAAATCAAAGAACATCTTTTGTATCTTCAAATATAAAAAAATAAAATTCAAAGATTTTTTTCTTACAACACATAAAATAAGTATTTCTCTAAAAGATGGGTATCAGTGCAATATAAGCTCCTGATGTCACTGCGATCTGTGTGGATCTATTGTCTTCTTATAAATTAGTTCTCGCGCTCCAAGCCAAGGTCTTTAAAGAACCGGGCTACTGAGTGGGTAGCGAATGCTTACATATTGCTAAATCTACCCCTCCAAGTTCACTTCCTTGAAATATTGTGCTATTAGGTAGTAGATTTGGTAAAAAAAAAAACAGTTCTTCTCCAAAAATAGCAGAAACCGAAAAAAGAAAAGAAGTCGAAAAAAAAATATCTCGAGGAAGCGAAACAAAAAAGAGCGATCCTCGAGCAATGGATAGCTATGGGTTTTATCCACAATGCTTTAAACTGTTATTTTTTATGGGTTTTATCCACAATGCTTTAAACAGTTTCACATATCTTAACTACTTTTTCTTTACAAGTAACAGTTTAATTTATTTTTGTGAAACTGTTTCAGCAGCTGCTTGTACCAGATTTGTTTTTCCGTGCTACTCTTAACTGTTATTTAGAATCCGTTTTACTTACGTTTCAGTTTTTTTTTTTAATCGATGTTTTTTGACAGTATAAATGTTTCCTTTTTCACTTTTTATTACTGACCATTTTGTTTCAGCCCACGAGTTTCCAATACTTATTATTGCGTATAATATATTATTTATTTGTATTCTTACACTTCATGTACATTTGCACTATATATATATAAGGGCGAGCATATTGCCTTAAGGCAATTTCTTTCTACCTACCCAAACCGTTCAGTTTGAGAAAAGTACAAGTACATGGATATATTCTAAGGAATTATAATTTTATACAAAATTAAAAACAAAAATTAACACTTTACTATGAAGAGAAAAGAGGAGATGAGATGAAAAGAAGAGAAAGAAGAAAGGAATAACTCAAATATTTAGATAGTGGCATTTCAATATCGATTTAAATGTAAATAAAGAGTCTCTAACATTAGTGGGTAGATAATTCCACAGTCAATATATTACAGTTATTAAAAAAATTATCTGTTTCCTTAACCCTTGTGTGGCTGTGATGTCGCACTAGTCGACACAAGACACAAGACTTGATATATCTCTCTTATTTTGATAAAAGATGAGCTTTTTTTTGTTATCTTCAAATGGACATTTTCACACCGGATTTAGAAAGTAAAATTTGAATGACTATACTGGATGTTGATACAAAAATATTTATCCTTGCTATGCGAAGAATGAATGTCCGCTAATTCAGCAACACATCTGTATTAGAGAGAGCACGAAGATAGAACTCATAACAAGAAAGACAAAGACGCTGTTCTATGGCGAGTGTTGTGTAAAACAGTCAGTTGATGACAGTGTTGGGTGACGCACGCGCGTAATATCAGCGGTGTATTTATGATTTTTAATTTATTGTGCTAAAACAGGGCTAAATTATATGTTTATTTGCATAAATTATGGAAAAAAAATATTTAACAGTATGTCTCTATATTTTTTATTTATTTAAATGTCTGCACTTTAGGATATTCCGTCTTTTACTAGTGGTAACACGATGTTATATCACCGCGCGCAAAGGGATTATTTACCACAGTCTTTTAAGAGTTAATGGCTATGTTTATTTTTACCGCGGAAGCAACTGCATGGAAGCGAACGATTTTTGCAATATTGATAAAATCTGTGAGAAACACATTTTTTTAAATGTGCGTATTAACGAATTGTAAGAAAGTAGAATGTGCGAAAGTCGAGGGCCGCCCGTATCCTTAAACCGTAACGGAACCAAGACGTTATGCATAATATATTTCTCTGAGTTTTTATGCGAATATTATGCAAATTAATATTTCTAGCCAAAGCATAGCCATTCGGTACTATATACACCATACTCGTAATGCTATATTATATAAACGCTTGTGTAGATTCTCAGTTTAATTTTGTAAATTCAAGAGTTAATTTAACTCCAGTGAAATGATGTTCGGAGGCTGCAGGTATCAGATTGAATAGAGGCTATTTTCTTACAAGTTACGAAATTATATTCCATATCTACGTTTTACTTACTAACGGTGCTTATAGAGCCTCATTGATGGTTGATACGCCAATTGCAATCGTTATTTATTTTATTTAACACTAAACATGGATTCATTTTACATAAATATAAAGTCTTGCCTTGAGGAAATTTCTTCCTACCTGTCCAAACCGATCGTTGGAGAAAAAAATTGTTGGTACATAGACATATTCTAGATACATCAATATCATAAGCTCCCATTAAAGGGAAGTGGCGTTGCTAACCCTTGGTGTTGAAATTGTCAAGCTCAGTACATTCCTACTAAAAATCTTTTCTCTGTGACGTGCTTAAATTGAAGTAGAAATTCAAGTGTGTTGGACAAATATTTAAATTATATTATTTAATTAAATATCACTTTTTTTTAAGTAATAAAGGTCTGTGAAATACTGCCTAGTAAAAAAATTGTTTTACTCATTATTAGTAGCAAAAAAAATATGTTTAAATTTGTAATTTTGAATTCCCGCAAAAACATTTTTGGCTCCGCCCCTAATACGTCACAATTCGTGTTTATTTGTTCCTGGCCATTCAAATTTGTTCAGAACATTATCACAAATCTTGACGTCACAACTACCAAGGCCAAACATGTCGCGTTTTTCAAGCAACGTATTTTTATTAAATTTCTTTTTTACATTTATGTATGAAAACATTTCTCCACAATATTCATATTGATTTCGAAAATACAACTAATTATTATAAATCCATTTCACATATTTTTATCAGTATTTATAGTATGTAGTATTTCTCTATTATACATTGTACTTAATTATATTTTATTACTAACAGATTATTCGCAAATGTTGAGAAACGATGATAAAATATTGTCTATCTTGCTATTTCAGCAGTAAATGTTATATTCCCGACTAGCGTCGAAGCTAGGGGCTGGCCAGACGGGCGGCTGCCATGGGCGCAACCCTCCAGGGGGGCGCACTTTACAAACTCACAGACTTCTTTATTTTTTCGCTTCCTAGAAAATAAGTTCAAGTAAATTTAAATCATGCCTGAAGCGCTTATGACCCTAGCCTCGACGCTTTTCCCGATACATATAAATGAGGAAAAGTGTTATTTATGGCTTTCATGACCCCTATTTAACCCTTTTCACAACTGATGGTACACAGAGTGCTGCATTGGTAAACAAAAATACTGTATAAACCTACGATTGCTTTTTTTTTTTTTTTATTGCAGCACAAAATGCCAGGATGTACATTTACAGTGGTGCACAAAACACCTAGGATTGAGAAAAATCACGCTCAATTTTTGTGTTCTAACTGGAAATCGAATCCAGAACCGTCCGTTCGTGAGTCGAGCGTCTTAATCACTACACCACGGAGGTCGCCATCATCAAACCCCTGTCCGCACGCGTTAGGTGGGGCACTGAATTATAACACTAAATGCAGCGTACATAATGTTACATAAAAGTAAGGTGATCAGTCTTAAGCTTCAGATCCAATCCAGGGACAATGTAATATTGCAATGGAGGTGGGAATCCTGATCCTTGATCTTTGGTTAGTGTTTTGCTCAACGATGGGTGAGTTCAGCCAGATGAATCTTACCCACATAAATAAAGGTTTACGCTCTGTAACTTCACAAAAGTCAACAGTGGACGCGCAAAAATGTAATGTTTTTTTTTAAATCAACGAATTAATAAAAATTTCCTATTTTATAAATTGCTTTTTTAATTGAATTTAACTATACCACTTTCACTGCTTCTTCCACTAAGAGTTTGGCAAATTACATGGAAGGTCTTTCGAATATTACAATGAAAGCATCCACCCCTTTCCCGAAACTGTTCATAAAGACTTGAGTCTTTCTTCAGTTCCGCATATCAATATATTTTTTTTTTTTTTTTTTAAACTAATTAAGCGATAATTTAATATTTCTTTACAATCAAACCGCGAAAATAACAAAACAAATAAACTTTAAAAACTTTCATTGTACCCCTCACTGCAGTTTTGTCAGTTTGTGATCAATCAAATACACATGGTCAGCACAATCACCCTTTTCTAATTTCCCAGTATTACAGTGGAGGAATACAGTGTTAGTTCTAAATTGAGACCGCGGCCGTACGCTCCAGATCCCGCATCGGAAAGGAAGAAGAACGTAGTAATACAAACAAATCAATCAAACGACACGAAACCCAAATACATATAGGAAACACTAGAATAATTTGCCCTATACAACATGCACTCAATCAACAGAAGAAAAACAATACGTATCTATAACAAATCACAGTGGAACATCAAATCATCAAGACACTACCGGCAAAATCCTAACACAGATCCTAACATGATCCCTATCGAACTCAGGCGAAATTACTTTTCTTCATAGTACTGAATTCCTCGCAAAAACCATTTTCCTAATACCAACAGTAGAATAGACTTTCGAATATTGTCATTCTTCCTCATGGTCATATTGCAAACATGAAACATGTCACAAAAGTCAACAGACTTATTAATTAATTCATTAGTTTATACGGCCTAAGCCAATAACAACAGTTACATGAAGAAACACACGTATAAGAAACTGAACAAAAATAACATTAAACTAAGTAGCAAAGTCAGACAACGGCAATTAAAAAAAGGTATATTCAAGAACATTATCAACTTACAAGATTCCGAGATAAGCCATAGCAATCCATCTTCATCCCAAACCGTGTCAATGTTGAAGAGATCTACGAAAATCAGGAAGATCTATCCCAAAGGATTCCAAGTAGTGTGACGAATTTACCCAAATGGATGAGTAGAGAAAATGTTAATGTTTAAACATAAGCAGAAAGGTGAATGATACACAAAGTTGAAACTAACAGGTCATAACTAGCTCCCTCGGTATATTTGAAAATCTCAATGTTAATTCTATAAAACAACTTTATGTAAAAGCTTTGTTACTATACGCACGTAAACATTATTCTCTACCTTCCGTTACAAATACAATAGTTACTAGATACTCCACCCTGATGCTGCAAAAAAATAAAAAAGTTAATGCAACCTTCGGTCAAAGAGGATTGACCTACTACTCGGTTAAAGTGTACAATCTACTTCCATTATCCATAAGGACAATTAGTAAGTTCTCAAAATATGAAATGGATAGTGGAGGTGGGTTACGCACGGATCGATGAGTAGATCAAGCCAAATATGTAAAATGTATGCACTGTTTATGAATTTTATTAATTAGTCCATATAAATTGGTTATGTTTTTTATGAATATTTTTGTTTTTTATTGTTTATTATGTTAATTATAATTAGGTTAATTGGTTTAATTACGTTTTTTTTTATTGTTATTTTTTTGTTAATTTTGTTAACTTTGTTAAATAGCTAATTTTAAGCATGTTCCACATTTTGTAAAATGTTTCCCTCGGCACGGGACAACCCAGTGAGGGAACATTATTCTGTATTAAAAAAAAGAATACAAACAATATAAAAGTCTAAATAAATAAATAAGTACTGTAAATGCCTAAACTTTCAGGTGCCCTTCTCAAATGTGTTTTCCTTTATATTGCAATAAATTTATATACGTCTTGTGACTCCTATATTATGTATATTGTAAAATTTGTCAGTCTAGCTATAAAATTTTGTAATGAAAAACACATTTAAACAAAAAATATATAATCGGTTTTGGTACAATACTAATTAATGAAACAAGTCATCAATATTATATGATTTGAAGCTTGTGCTTTTATTGTTATTTATTATGATTAGTATGTAATTTGTATAACACAGGTACACAGTCAAAACAAACATAATTTGCAATAAGTCAAGGATTGGTTGGTGGGAGTAATCCGTTATTGGCTTCGAAGAAATTTATTCGCAAATATATCAAGAATTTCTATGGAGGGTGGAGAAAAATATGCTTCAATACTTGCTTTGGTAGCCATTTTAATTAGCATCAATTAAAAATACCATTAAATAATACAGCGAGTTTTTTATCATTACACATTTTCAATAGTGAAATGTAAAAATAAGAGTATTAGAATTTATAATATAAATTCTTTATGAGGACAGATAATATTTTGATTTATTTATTAATGGCCATATTCTATGTTGTCAAAATGAGGAAGTTCAGTGGTTTTTTTTAAATTTTTTATTTGTTAATAGACTATTAAACTAAGTCAATTTTTTTTTTTTTAATTTTTATATATCGTATTATCAGCGCTACGATTTTTTAAAGTTTTGTATTTCTGAAATAACTACGCGTGTAACGTCAGAGGTTCATTTCCGCTTATTCTCATTCAGTTCTTCCCATTGGTCCAGAAGCGACAAGCAGACCGGAAATCTTCCATAGCTCTCAGATCATAGGTCGATTCACATGAACCAGTGACGTCATTCAAAGTAGTGCGTTTTTATTAAAATGTTTTTATTATTTTTTCCGTACATTTTCAAGAAACTTTGAGGTACAATTTAAAGCTCTAATTTTTACTCCGCGCAAGAAAACATTTTTTGTATCCAATTTCCCGTAGGGCTGAAGTTCCTCATTGAATAACATGGTTTAAAATTAATCAAATATAAGATACATATTAAGTTTAAAAATCTTACATCCATATTATAATGTACACATAAGCACTTTATGTTGCATACGTTAGTATAAATAAATTTAATTTGAAATATTTATTAACAGATTAGTTTTTGGTTTATTGTTGTAATGTCCGTAGAACCCATTTCATATGTCCAACTTTATACTCACATGAGTATGTTTTTTTATTTATTATATATACGGCCTAATCCAATTACAACAGTTACATGAAGAAACATGAATACAAGAAACTGAAGAAAAGGGACATGAAACTATGTAGCAAAGACAAACAGGGGTAAAACAATAATGGTATACAATATATTCATAAAAACGAAAGACATAAGACTTCGAGCAAAACTATGTCAATCCAACTTCATCCCACGCCGTTTAAGTCGCGAAGAGATCTACGAATAGCCGGAAGATCTATCGCAAAGAATTCCAAGTCGTGTAATAAATTGAATAATTTCCACATTTTGGACATAGGGGCATAAAATCAAAAGTTGCTGTTAGAAGATTTAATAAATAGCAAATTTTAACTTCTGGGGACACGGTTGGGAACATGAAAAGAAATTGATTGCAACAGAGATGGGACATCACTTATAGCATTGAGTATTCGAAAAATGCAAATAAGGTTAATCTAAGCTATACGCTTCTCCAATGAAAACGGATTAAGAGATTGCTCTGTTTCAAAATAGAAATAGTTACCCATGTGTAATCCGAGCAACCATGCCACTTTTCTTAGAAAACGGTGTTGGACAGACTCAGTGTTAGACAGACTCTACTCTTAGATAATTTATGTTGAACCAATATAGACAGTAATTATAATTTAAATTTGTTGCAAACAATGGAAAACATTTTTGAGAAGGGAATATTTTAAGTTTTTCCTCTGATGCAACAAATTTAGATCTGAATAATTCCCTAGGGATCCAGCCGGTCTGCAAACATTTCGACATACTCAAAACATTGGTGTAAGTATAATCGTTTGTATATAATTTTTCAGGGGTTTCAAACTAATTACATTAAATATATATAATAATATTTTTTTATCTAAATAGAACTAAATAGAATAAACAGTATATATAAAACGAAATAATAAGCATCAGCCAGAAATATTGCGATTATTTTCTCTTAATAAAGTGGATGTTTCTCTTGGAGAGGGGTGACTATTCATATGCTAATATGGAGTCAGTGTTTAATATTTCGAGTATGCAAAAACGTACTAATAATTTATATGTTCTGCGTATTAAATTGTATAATTGATGCACCTTCACTACAGAAACAAAAAAGTTTGATGTAGGTTAAGGAACAATGAAGAATTGTTCCTCGATCAGCATAAAACAAATTATGGCCTAAATTCACCAATGTTACGTTTTTGTCATATCGGTAATTCTAAACTAGATTTGGACTTTTTCTGTTTAAGTCCACCACGATTTTAACTAGCCCTAAATAATTAGTTCAGATCATGACTGGATGTAGTTTGATGTTTTGTCACATATATTTTTTGCAATATTGTAAGTTTTTCTAAATTTTTGAAGACAAAAGACTAACCCCTAGGGAGTCTCTAAAATGTTCTCAATCTCTGTTGTAATTTGTTAATCTTAATAACTCCCTAGGGTGTGGAATCCAGTATTTTGTCTACGAACATTTTGACAAACTCAAATTATTGAAATAAAACCAACAGGTACAAGAAGAAGTTTAAAAATTTGAAAATTAGTATGTGAAATAATTTGATCAAATTAATTTCTTCACAACAATAAAGGTTTCAGCTCTTTAGTTTAACAAAAATCAACAGATGGAAAAAGAAACATAAGCAAAATGGTTAATGTTACACATTGTTTAAAGTGGCCACTTAAACCAGACAACGACAGATCATAAGCCCTGTAAATGCCTAGTATTACATATTCCCTTCTCTAAAATGTTTTCTATCTCTGTTGTAATTTGTTCACTTATTTATGTGTTTTGTCTTTATTTAAACTTTGTCTGGTTTTCCTGTACAGTTGAAGTAAATAAAAGTGCATGATTAATTTGTGTGTTTCTTGTTTTGATTTATTTGATTAATTTACGATAGTATTAAACATCTTTGTCCCTTTGTCGTCATAATATTCATTTTTCATCATCATACATCAATGTTTGATTTTACTTCTATCCCAAATTGAGTTTTGGTTACTTCTGAGGATGTGATCCATCGCATAATAAGTGATTATGTTATTTATTTTGTGATTTTTACAAAAAAAAATTCTTTCAATCAAACGTGTTTCTGATTTTGGGTAATATCATTCGTTGTACTTTGTTGTTTTAGTTGATTATACGTCCCAACTATACACAGGGCTTTGGTTCCATGGAGTTGGAACTTATTTATATTTATTATTGTGCATACAGTGCTATGTTGGTATAACACAATGAAACACAATTACAAAAAAAAAACGTAAACCTAACACAGCACCAATTACGTACACAACACAATGTATAACATTGAGATATAATAAATAGAGATAACACTCCATACAAATCCGAGCTAAAAAGTCGTCCTCAAAGGAAAAGAATGACCAGCGGAGGGAGTAAGTATCGTCACGTCATTTCACGTCGACTTTGACAAGCAAAACAAGTAGTACAGTAAAAAACAAGGATTGTTTACATCGGTCTACTGTAAGTTCTATTCAGCAGGTCGCTCCCTTCCGCATACGCGTCACCTTTGTTTGTCGTTTCACTATACGCCTGACTTACTGAGCAGGACAGAGACAGGAGATAGCTGGTACTATATTAATAAAACGTTTTTTAACATTACAACAGCTATTTTAAACAAGTATTGATTAGTTCAAAAACATTACTTACCGGCGAAAGGTTATACCATCGCTTTTCCAGGTCGATTTGTGCAGTATCTTAGCGTACATATAGGCATTTTAGTAATTGTGAGGAGAAAAGTAGCGGGTGAACGCTCGCAACAGACTTAAGTCCGTTCTATCAAACATATGCCAATTGGCCGCAGGTTGAGAGAACATATTTCGAACGCTCGTGTTTACTCTAGTTATATACCTCAAAGATGTACAATTCAATTTTCTGAGCAGGTCAACAAGATGTAACGAGAATATTATATTTGTATAACACGTGATTTTATTTGGGTTGGTGTTTTTATTGTTGTAAATATGGAGTGTGGAGTGTGCTTTATGAAGTGATGTTTGTAAAATGTAGTGTTTATGTCATGTGTATAATAAATTTCATATTTTTTTGTCTTTATTTATGTCTTAAAAAATGAGAAATATAGTACTGTTAAAAATAAAAAATAAAAACAAATAAAAATCTATTTTTTACCACTCTATAGGTATTAGAAATTTTATCTTTACACGCTTTTCTGCGATTCATTGGACTAGAATTTGACTGCAAAAACTTAATTAGCAAACCTCTCCCAAAGGAATAATTTAAAATGGTCATCATTTAAACAGTGACACAACACATAATTTATTTTATGACACTTAACAATATTTTATGATGTAACATCTTAACAACTTATTTTTACTAGTAATTTATATTCAAATTTATGTCCCGTTATTTATGGTTCACATAAATACATTTCCCTACATATTCCATTTATAGTTTTTCATAATGTTCTGTTATTTAATATATATTTCCGTTATTATTAGTTTTAAAACAAGATCAAAATAAAACAAAATAATACATTGATATGTCTATTTCCACTGACGAGTAATAATTAGACAAATTATTCTCACAGCAACTGAATTTTAATGTAAGTAAATATTATAATGTCATCAGCAATTTGAAATAAAGTGATAGAAAATCACGATACCTATTTTAAAAGGTGTCTCAAATGTGTGTATATGTATACAAACATTTGAGATAATTTTTTGTGTTTTTTTCTAAAAATTAACGCATTTACATATTTATTCCCAGATGTTTATGTAATACTTTTTATTTTTAGTATTCTTTAATAATATGCATGCTTCCACTTTTCATTGTGTTATATCCCAACTCAACATAGGGCTCTTGGCCTCATGGAGTTAAGGACACGGTTTTTTGTTGTATGTATCTTTGTATTAATAAATAAATAAACAAAAATTAATGCATTTATTTTTGACCATTAGGTTTAGAATGTCCAATTACTATAGCACTTACCAAATATTTTTTTCAAACTCACATTGTATATTATGTTTTTTTTAATGAGAAACCTTTCCCATATCTTCAAGTTGACACGTAACATCTTATCCTTGGTTAAACTCAAACAACTATATTATGTTTTATGTAAATCAATTATAGCTTATGGTATAATTGGATGGGGCGGTACCAATAAATCAACTTTAAAACCTCTCGAGTCTGCTCAAAATCGATCATGAAAATATTTTTTTTAAAAAACCCTTTAGGTACCCCAGCGATGAGCTGTTTGAGGAATCCAAGATTTTAGATATACGGCAATTGTATATTCATAAAACCATAATGTTGGTAAAAGTTAACTCTTCCGCTAAATTACAAAAGGAACACTCATATACTACCAGGAATCAAACTAGAAGATGAGTCATGGGGCCTACCACAAACTCTTAATTCGGTAAAAGAAATTTCAGGTTTTTGGGTCCCAAAATATACTATGTACCTATTGCCCGATCATTGTAAAATCATGACCCGAATCCAATTTCATACGTTTACATAAAAATGGTTACTGGACTTGGTTATTGGCAATACTACTGCCTAATCCAACTTGTTAGCATCCACGTCGCAAATCTTGGGCAATGGGATCGCACTCATAACGGTGTGATCACAGCAGATAACGAGATGATGAAAGGCGAGTTTCTGGGGCGAGTTCAATCACACAATATATCATCACCAAAGAGGTACCCCCACCTTTGGAGATTTTTTAAATCGTGTAACACATTTACCGGTAGTCTGTTGAGGGTGATTCATGGGGAGTAAGGTAGGTGTTCACCTTCTTGGATACCCCTCACGTGGATTGACATACGGTCTCGCTCCAAGATCCTGTTGCCACAGTTCCTCTCTCCGTTGTTGTGAGGATTCAATAGGGGAGGTGGCTTTGATAAAAATGTTTCTAAATCTCAGACGCTAGGCCGTCGGTTGGTGGTGGTATAGGGGATGTCTAGGAGCGTAGGCTTGATTGAACCTCTCTGTTTCTGGGCTTCAAATATGTAGTGGAGCGATTTCGATGATTGTTTATATTTTATCAGTCGGTACTGGCTTGAGGCATCCTGCTACTGTTCGTGCCGTTTCATTGACTGCTCTGTCCACCTGTTTGGAGTGGGCAGATTTTTGCCACACCGTACACGCATACTCCGCAACGGATATGCACAAGCCTTGCGCCTGAGTTCTGAGTACTGATGGCGTTGCACTCCATGTGGTCCCCATGAGTTTACGTATTATATTGTTTCTTGCACATACCTTTTGCTTAGTTTGCATGCAGTGCTCCTTATACGTTAGCGTTCTATCAAGGGTGACTCCAAGGTATTTTGGTGTTTTGTAATGTTCTATCTTCTCTCCCATCCGTTTATTCTACGTTTAGTTCTCCGGTAGCCTCCCTATTCCTCAGGTGGAATGCAGAAAGTTGTGGTTTTCTTGGATTTGGTTTAAGGTTATTTTCCATTTAGTGGTCTCCAAGAATCTGCAGGCATTTATTTAGATTTTCCTCAACCATCTGGAATGCGTCTTCTTAAAAAAATAATTAAAGGATTCTTTACAATTAAGTACCCTCAATAAAATATAGTATACAATTACACTTAATTCTGACCGCTATTCTCACGCTTCACGAATTTTATTAGCGTGATTTGATGATAAATGAAATAATTTAAAAAAACGACTGAAACCTTTAACGGTACCTCATATTTACAGTCTAAATTTTTGGTACCGAAAAGAAAAAAATAACCTTAAACAAACATAAATGCTGTCTAATTTGTGTAAAGTTTATAACTTTTCTGATTCCGGTTGACAATCGTTTATCTTTGATAATTTTGAAATAAATTAAATCCGATTTACTTTTGTTGAATTCGTAAAATAACGGGAAAGTTGTGATTTAGGAATAAGTTATCTGATATTATCTAACTCCTACCGAGAAGTCGTTATAAATCAAGTGTCCGTTTGGTTAAACAGTAAATTCTTAAACTAGATTTTAATAAATATAAGATTTCATGTAAATGTTTAATCGGATAATATGAGTGCTTACCAAAAAAAAATGTAGGTGATAAAACAATTCAATGATTTTTTATTTTATATTTGAAGCACTAATTTAGTGGTTTCTTCATTATAATAATATAAATATAAAACAAGATTGTTTTTAACCACTTTTTTTCTACTGACCGGTTTCAAAGCTACTCAAGCTTCTTTATCAAGGTATATTTAATTTGATGAATTCTAGATCTTGATTTGTTGCAACCAAGCGGGAAAACCGTTAAGTGATAAGATTTTTTTTATTTTTTAACTAAATTATTTTTTACTGCATAAAATACCCGTAACGAATATTTTTGATTTCACCAGTAAACGAGAATAAGTAAATAAATGAGCTAAGAAAGGATAAATTAAAAATATAGATAAGTCTATTGATGTAGTAAGTACCTACCCACGTAAATACGTTACGATTGAAATCTAAACATATTTACTTTTTTTATATATTATGTACGTACAACGTATTTAAACTTATTACTAGATAATATAAAAAAGCAAAAATTGTACCTTAAAAAAATATAGTTCAATACATACCGTAGTAAAAATTGCAGTTTTGAGTTGAAGATGCCATTTGAAGTGTAAAATTATGTTCTTTAAAAGGCAAACATCACAATGGTAACTTATAAAAAAGTTTCGTTAATCCGAATTACTTGTATTTTGGGTGAGTTTATATTTTTATACATCAAAATGTAAAAATTGCATGATATTGTCCAGTTTATAAACCAGATAAGGTCACCTAACCGATTTTTAGCCAACTTGACTCGTTAAAAACCTGCCAGATATTTTTCAATGCGTCAGGAGGAAAAAGTTACCAGTGGAATTTATTAAACAGACATGAATGAATTATCGAATGACCACAGAATCGGGTTGTGGTCCCGTGGCTAGAGTTGCGGACTCACGGATCAGGGAACCGAGATTCGAACCCCACTTTACCCCGACATGATATCCATTTTCTGATAGCGAGTTATTTACAACTGATCAAAAATGGCCACTAAAAATTAAATATTTAGGTAAATTATAAGAACATTAATATTTCTTTTTATTTTTGAAAAATTAAATTTTAAAAAATGTCTGTGTACATGAAATAAAGCTCAGCCAAAATCAAGTGAGGGTTATCACTTGAGCACGCCCAGGGCACTGCAGATTAAACAAATACCTTGCTAAAATGAACCATTCCGAAACTTCTAGATGTAGGTTCTGCAGTGCAGATGAGGAAACACCTATACACATTCTATGTGAATGTGATGCTTGACATCATGAAAGGAGCTTCATCCTCGGTGGACCGCTGGTTAAACCTGAAGATATTAAAGACCTTACCCCTTACCTAATAGCACGATACTTTACGGATCTGGGCTTGGAGGGGGAGATGTAGCAAAATGTAAACTCTCGCCTTCCACACAGTAGCCAGGCTCTTCATAGACCTGGGCTTAGAGGGCGAGAACTATTCACGGGACCCGTCACAATAGATCTTCGCGGGTCGCAGTGACGCCAGGAGCCTTAATAGCACTTACCCTCACCTCTAAAAATAAGTATAATAAGAATTGTGTACATGAAACCTCCGATACACAAAAACCTGATTATTACTTGGTTTCTAAATTTTCAAATTGCTATATCTTAAAATGATGTTTTTGTTAATAAATAAATATTTTCTATGTGTCCAAGCACATGAATAATACAGTTCTGCGTGTGAAATATAACCAGAACCCTGGACTAGTGTTTTCGACATTTCTCAGGTAAAAATCTTTTTAAAAAAATCAAGTGGAGATAAGTCTGGCTCGTCATGTAGTGGTTGACGGGTTCGTCTACCATTTTGAGGTCACGGGTTTAATTCCCGCAGGGTGGACATGAAATATTGATTTCAAAGGTTAATTGAACTGTAATGCTTAATTTATTTAGTATTTTTTTTTATATTTACGTCTATTTAAGAAAGTAAACATGAACAGAAAAAATATCAAAGGAAAAATAATGAAACACACTAAAGTGTGAAACCGGCTTGTCAGCAGGTTTCTTAATTTTCCTTTACAAAGAAAAACGTTAGAAAAATTAACATATTTTAAAAAGTAATATAAACATTATTAAGAACTAAAAGCATACGTATTTTTATCCAAAATTTATTTACAAAAAATAAATAGATGATTGTTAACCTAAAATAATAATCAATATAAAGCCTTGTTACATATGAGCCATTTAATTATTTTTTCCTTAAAAGTTTTGTCAACATTTTCTTTTAAGATCAGCTCAGGAATCTTATTAAAAAATTTAGTAATTGTATAATGAAGTGTTCTTTGGCCTTACTTGTTAACATACCTCCGTACTGACAAGCTTTCGCGTTGTGATAGCCTTGTATTATGTGTATGTAAATACTTTTTCTAGTGGTTACTATCAAATCGATATCCAGTAACGAATTTCAGCCATAGAACAGCGTTTACGGACAGGCACCCTTGCTTTTTAAAAAGTTCAAGTACCTCTTCATTATCAATTCTAGCTGATCTGTTAATTAATTTAAGAGCCGAGTTTCGTAAAGATTGAATTTTTTTAACACAGATAGTGTTTTTCTGGGTTATTATGCCGTGTTTGTGGGCTTTGTATTGCCGACGTTTCGGAGCACATTGCAGTGTCCATCTTCAGGGCTGAATTTTTTTAATGTTGGTTTTACAAAAAAGGCCCCAACTGAGAATATGAATTAGTTTCTTGCTCATTATTTGAAACATAAGTCCCAACTCCATGGGACAAAAAGTCCTGTGTTGAGATAAGACGAGCAATTAGTTGACACAGACACATGAGTTTATCGCCACAAATATAGGATCAGAAACACAAAAAATAATTCAAAAAACATATATATGGCACGTCAATATAGTAAACAGTAAACTCAAACATTCGGAAAATCACTAAGGAAAATCCAGTCCTTAATTCCTCTCTTGAAAATAGTTTTTGTCCTTGAGAGCTTAAAACGGTCTTCCTAAATATTGAACACTCTTGGTGCGATAAATAAGAGATGTATCTGAGCAAAAGTTCTCACTGTTCGTGAACTGGCATCTGAAGCGTGAGACTGATCACTTTACTTTCGTGAAGGTGTAACATGAAACAGATGATCTACATATGTTGCATTTGGTTTACCAATACATGGATAACTTATATAGCGCTATTTTCGTAATATAATACCTCAGAGGCGCTTTACATAGTGATTCTATAGGTAAAAGAATTTAATTGAAGCTTTTAAATTTGTAATTTAATCAAAACTATGTATTTTGATATCACATGCTACGGATTTATTCAAATGATTTCATCATCATTCCCTCTCCACACCGAATGGTGCATAGGGTACTGCATTGGTACACCAATCATAGCGTATCTTGATCATAGTTTTTTTCTTACATGACGGTAAGATGATCGGTCTTACGCTTTAGATGTCCAGGGATTATGAAATATTATATTATAATAACACCTTTTAAAAGAAGTATTTCATGTCAACCGTCAGGAATCGAACCCTATACCTTTTGCGTGGCAGGCAAACGCGCTGACCATTACACCACGAGGCCGACGGTACCAATACAGTGCCCTTTTACCACCGGGTGCGGAAAGGAGAATGATGATGATAATTATGAAATATGTGAGTTTATTAATAAATCTTTTCAAAGCATTAATGAACCGGGTTGTGGTCCCGTGGTAGTATTGAGGACTCACGGACCAAAGGTTCCAAGTTCAAATCCCACTCCACCACATTTCCATTTTTCCAGCACAAGTTATTTACGACTTTTAGGAAATGGTCTGAAAATTTTAATATTTAAGTAACTAAAAAAAACTCTAGTATTTCTCTTTTACTATAAAAAAAACTAAATATTCAAAATAAGAATGCCTAAGTAGAATAAATAATATCTCTAGCTACTCGAGAGATTGATACTTTGTAGTTATTTTTACAACCCCAACGAATGGACAAGGAAGAAACTCTTCTTAATTTCTATGTACTATTTGAAATTATTAATCAACAATATTTTGAGTTTTTCCAAATTTTTGTAGACGAGGACTGGATTCAACCCCTAGGGAGCTGCCAATATTAACATATAATGACAGATAAATCTACCTGGTCCATGAAGAAGTATCGAAGTTGAAAAACAATACTTTAAAGGCGTTGCCTAGTATGTGGGTGAAATAATTCAATTAGATGAATCTTACCCGCATGAATAAAAGTTTTAGCTCTTTACCTTCATAAACTTCAACAGATGAAAGAATTGAAGGATATAGATGTTCAAATATAGGCAGAATGGTGAATGTTACACAGTGTGTAAAGTGGCCACTTAAACCAGCCAATGACAGGTCATAAGATTTGTGGACGTCTAGACTTCTATGTTACCTTCTCTAAAGTGTTTTTCATCTCTGTTGTACTATGTGAAATTATTAATTTAAAATAGTTAAAAATATATTTTTGTTTGGCTTTTTCGTTAACATTAATACAAATTCACATAAACTTACAGATTTCAATGAATAAGCTTATTAGTGATACCACCAGAGAAGACTCATACCTGTAAACTTGCTAGAAAATTCTTAATTGAGTCAAGATAATTAATTTTATGCAAAATATTATGTTTTATGGCGCAATGTGTTAAGCAGCGAGGAGGTTTTCATTTTTGTCGTGTTAACGAAACTTTGACGCTACAACAAACGCAATCACTTGTAGTTACTTTAGAAACATCCAAAATTCAAGGAGTATATTAAATTTTTACTAGCAATATTGTAACATATTACATGAGAGATAAAGAACCTTTAGAGAAGAAAATATAGAAGCCTAAGCATCTAAAGGGATTATGACCTGTCATTGGCTGGTTTAAGTGGCCGCTTTACGCTTTGAATTACATTCTCTATTACGTCTTTATTTGATCAGTTCTCAGTTCTTCGATTTGTTGATTACCTTTCCAGAAAGGTAAAGTTCAGCTCCTAAAATTTTGATCAACATCCA